>NC_053022.1:137688001-137793216 GCF_003073215.2 Triticum urartu
AAGCAATAAAAAAACCATTTGAAAATCTAAACAAGTGATCTAAACTCTGTCATATTGCTTTTCTGGAAGGACTAGATGAGAAGATTTTTGGTAAATTTGTAGTTGTTGTCTGCCTTCGTACGAATATTTTTAATCTATCCCTAATAATAAAGCACAGATTGACTCCATGGGTTCACCGTCACAATACGCTTTCTTCTTATGTCATAATACGCTTTTACAATTTGTATGGATAAAATCGTAATATAAACGAGGTGGTACTAATTTTCGTCCGCCGTGTGCCTTCGTACATTACGTCGCTACCCCACGTTTTTTCTCGTGCGTCGCTGAGTTTTAATATGGCTAACGTAGCTTAAGCTAGTAGTTTTCTACCTTCAACGTTGAAGCTTGTTTTAAATTGTTATGATATTCTTGTTTTCTTAACATAGTTGTTCTGAATTATTTAGGTATGATTTTCCCTACCTACCACCAACCAGGCAGCCCTTGCAAACCACACCCTGAAGTTCTCCAACACTTTGAGGTTATTCTTGATGAAAATTGCTGGAGCCGCATGGTTAGTAAGCGTTACTAACATATTAGTTGCTTACAACATAGTAGAAATCGTCGCTGTTACTCATACCCCCCTTGCACCTACACTAGGTTCCCCTGCTATCACTTCTTCGCACCTATCTTGTGTTTTCATTTTCCATTAGTTTGCCTGCCCATACTGTTGTGCGTACGTTGTACCCTGCATATGTATAGGACTAGGGTCTGTATTTATACCGTTGTCTCTCTCTCTCCCCATATATTTGTACATCTTGGGAGACAAGTAGAGGCCGGTCCACCCTGTACCTATATATGTGCACCATGCACACGATCAATGATTATCGATTCGTGCAATCTCATTCTTCCTAACTAACATGGTATAAGTTTAGCACGCTGATCCTATTCCCACCTTCCGCACCAGCCGCCACCGCACCCTACAGCCGCCGACGCCTACCTTGCGTCGCCACCGCCGCTGTCCACCGACGCCGCCGCGCCCTGATACGTCCATTGATACGTCCATTTTGCATCATGCTTTTATATCAATATTTATTGCATTATGGGCTGTTATTACACATTATGTCACAATACTTATGCCTATTCTCTCTTATTTTACAAGGTTTACATAAAGAGGGAGAATGCCGGCAGCTGGGATTCTGGGCTGGAAAAGGAGCAAATATTAGAGACCTATTCTGCACAGCTCCAAAAGTCCTGAAACTTCACGGAAGACGTTTTCAGAATATATAAAAAATACTCAGCGAAGAAGTTCACCAGGGGGGCCACACCCTGCCCACGAGGGTGGGGCGCCTACCCTGGGCGCGCCCCCCTACCTCGTGGGCCCCCTGGTGGCCCTCCGGTGGCCATCTTCTGCTATATGAAGTCTTTCGATGGGAAAAAATAAGAAGCCATCTTCTCGGACGAAACTCCGCCGCCACGAGGCGGAACCTTGGCGGAACCAATCTAGGGCTCCGGCGAGCTGTTCTGCGGAAACTTCCCTCCGGGAGGGGGAAATCATCGCCATCGTCATCACCAACGCTCCTCTCATCGGGAGAGGGCAATCTCCATCAACATCTTCACCAGCACCATCTCCTCTCAAATCCTAGTTCATCTCTTGTATCCAATTCTTGTCTCTAAGTCCGGATTGGTACCTGTAGGTTGCTAGTAGTGTTGATTACTCCTTGTAGTTGATGCTAGTTGGTTTATTTGGTGGAAGATCATATGTTCAGATCCTATATGCTATACAAACGGGTTTTAACCACTTTCTGCGGCGATGTTCGGACCCGTCACCTAGTGAGTGTGGGCGATAGGGAGGTCATTCTCACACGACCCAAAAACTATCGAGGATATGCCCTCCTGGCACACACACTCAGCAAAATAAGGTCGTGTGCGACCGGCGAGCACTTAAATACAGAAATACGTATAGTAGTGCTAAAAAAATTATACAGGCGAAATCATTTCCGATCGTAAGTACATCCCACACAGTTAGTCACCACTAAACGTTTCTGTTCGTATATACATCCCACACAGTCACTCCAAGGAAAACGGTTGCGCAAGGTGGCGTAATGCAAACAGTTTTCAACAGAATATCATGTGTGCTTGTTCATTAATCCAACACGGTTTATGCCTAGAAACTGTGTGCGTTGCCTGAGGTCATCGCCCACGGTGTTTTCTCAATAAATGTTTGCAATAGGAAAACCCAATTAGCAAGCTAATTGGCCAATTAGTGGGCTAGTTGCCCTATTATTAATAATCCATTTACTAATATAATTGACATTCATATTAAGCACATAATATATTCCATTTCCATATTAAGGAAGCAAGATTTCATAATTGAAATACACCAGAGTACAACATGATATAGCTTCAGCACACAACTAGCCCATTACACAACTGCACCAGCAGCAAGTTTCACATGCAACATTTAAAACCTTTCGAAATTAGCATCATAGACGGTACATAGAGAGATGCATCTCATTGATACGTCCATTTTGCATCATGCTTTTATATCGATATTTATTGCATTATGGGTTGTTATTACACATTATGTCACAATACTTATGCCTATTCTCTCTTATTTTACAAGGTTTACATATAGAGGGAGAATGCCGGCAGATGGGATTCTGGGCTGGAAAAGGAGCAAATATTAGAGACCTATTCCGCATAGCTCCAAAAGTCCTGAAACTTCACGGAAGGCCTTTTCAGAATATATGAAAAATAATGAGCGCAAGAAGTTCATCACAGGGGCCACACCCTTCCCACGAGGGTGGGGGCACGCCCTACCCCCTTGGGCGCGCCCCCTACCTTGTGGGCCCCCTGGTGGCCCTTCGATGGCCATCTTCTGCTATATGGAGTCTTTCGATGAGAAAAAAATCATAAGCCATCTTCCCGGATGAGACTCCGCCGCCACGAGGCGGAACCTTGGCGGAACCAATCTAGGGCTCTGGCGGAGCTGTTCTGCCGGGGAAACTTCCCTCCGGGAGGGGGAAATCATCGCCATCGTCATCACCAACGCTCCTCTCATCGGGAGAGGGCAATCTCCATCAACATCTTCACCAGCACCATCTCCTCTCAAAACCTTAGTTCATCTCTTGTATCCAATTCTTGTCTCCAAGTCTAGGATTGGTACCTGTGGGTTGCTAGTAGTGTTAATTACTCCTTGTAGTTGATGCTAGTTGGTTTATTTGGTGGAAGATCATATGTTCAGATCCTATATGCATATTAATACCCCTCTGATTATGAACATGAATATGCTTTGTGAGTAGTTACGTTTGTTCCTGAGGACATGGGAGAAGTCTTGCTATTAGTAGTCATGTGAATTTGGTATTCGTTCGATATTTTGATGAGATGTATGTTGTCTCTCCTCTAGTGGTGTTATGTGAACGTCGACTACATGACACTTCACCATTATTTGAGCCTAGAGGAAGGCATTGGGAAGTACTCCCTCCGTTCCTAAATACTTGTCTTTCTAGGCATTTCAACAAGTGACTACATACGGAGCAAAATGAGTGAATCTACACTCTAAAATATGTCTACATACATCCGTATGTAGTAGTCATTTGAAATGTCTAGAAAGACAAATATTTAGGAATGGAGGGAGTAATAAGTAGATGATGGGTTGCTAGAGTGATAGAAGCTTAAACCCTAGTTTATGCGTTGCTTCGTAAGGGGCTGATTTGGATCCATATGTTTCATGCTATGGTTAGGTTTACCTTAATACTTTTGTTGTAGTTGCGGATGCTTGCAATAGAGGTTAATTATAAGTGGGATGCTTGTCCAAGTAAGGACAGTACCCAAGCACCGGTCCACCCACATACCAAATTATCAAAGTACCGAACGCAAATCATATGAATGTGATGAAACCTAGCTTGACGATATTCCCATGTGTCCTTGGGAGCGCTTTACATCATATAAGAGTTTGTCTAGGCTTGTCCTTTGCTACAAAAAGGATTGGGACACCTTGCTGCACTTTATTTACTTCTGTTACTTGTTACTCATTACAAATTATCCTATCGCAAAACTATTTGTTACCTATTATTTCAGTGCTTGCAAAGAATACCTTGCTGAAAACCGCTTATCATTTCCTTCTGCTCCTCGTTGGGTTCGACACTCTTACTTATCGGAAGGACTACGATAGATCCCCTATACTTGTGGGTCATCAAGACTCTTTTCTGGCGCCGTTGCCGGGGAGTGAAGCGCCTTTGGTAGGTGGAATTTGGTAAGGAAAATTTTATATAGTGTGCTAAAATTTACTGCCACTTGTTACTATGGAAAGTAATCCTCTGAGGGGCTTGTTCGGGGTATCTTCACCCCGACCAGTAGAGCAAAGAGTTGTTCCTCAACCTATTGAACCTACTGAAAATGAAAATGTCTGCTTTGAAATTCCTTCGGGTATGATAGAAAAACTGCTAGCTAATCCTTTTGCAGGAGACGGAACAACGCATCCTGATGAGCACCTAATATATGTGGATGAAGTTTGTGGATTATTTAAGCTTGCAGGTGTACCCGGAGATGTTATTAAGAAGAAGGTCTTCCCCTTATCTTTGAAGGAAGATGCATTGACATGGTATAGGCTATGTGATGATACGGGGTCATGGAACTACAAACGATTGAAATTGGAATTTCATTAGAAATTTTATCCTATGCATCTTGTTCATCGTGATCGCAATTATATATATAATTTTTGGCCTCGCGAGGATAAAGCATCGCTCAAGCTTGGGGGAGGTTTAAATCAATGTTATATTCATGCCCCAATCATGAGCTCTCAAGAGAAATGATTATTCAAAATTTATATGCTCGGCTTTCTGATAACAATCGCACCATACTCGATACTTCTTGTGCTGGCTCTTTTATGACGAAGACTATTGAATTCAAATGGGATTTATTGGAAAGAATTAAACGCAACTCTGAAGATTGGGACCTCGACGAAGGTAATGAGTCAGGTATGACACCTAAATTTGATTGTGTTAAATCTTTTATGGATACCGATGTTTTTCGTATATTTAGCACTAAATATGGACTTGACTCTGAGATAGTAGCTTCCTTCTGTGAATCTTTTGCTACTCATGTTGATCTCCCTAGGGAGAAGTGGTTTAAATATCATCCTCCCATAGAAGTAAAAGTAGCTGCACCTATTAAAGTTGAAGAAAATACTATCACTTATAATGATCCTATTGTTCCTACCTCTTATGTTGAGAAACCACCTTTCCCTATTAGGATAAAGGATCATGCTAAAGCTTCAACTTTGGTTCGTAAAAGCAATATGAGAACTTATACACCTCCTGAGCAAATTAAAGTTGAACCTAATATTGCTATTGTTAAAGATCTCTTGTATGATAATATTGATGGGCATGTTATTCATTTCCGTGATGAGACTGCTAGATTTGCTAAACCTTGTGCTAAAGATAAACCAAGATCTTTGGTAGGCATGCTTGTTATTTCTGTTAAAATAGGAGATCATTGTTATCATGGCTTATGGGATATGGGTGCCAGTGCTAGTGCTATACCTCATGACTTATACAAAGAAATTATGCATGATATTGCACCTGCTGAGATAGAAGATATTGATGTCACAATTAAACTTGCCAATAGAGATACTATTTCACCAATTGGAATTGTTAGAGATGTTGAAGTCTTGTGTGGGAAAACTAAATATCCAGCTGCTTTTCTTGTTCTTGGTTCCCCACAAGATAGCTTTTGTCCCATTATATTTGGTAGACCCTTCTTGAACACTGTTAATGCTAAGATAGATTGCAAAAAGGATGTTGTTACTATTGGTTTAGGTGATATGTCTCATGAATTTAATTTCTCTAAATTTCGTAAACAACACTGTGAAGAGGAATTGCCTAGTAAAGATGAAATTATTGGTCTTGCTTCTATTGTCGTACCTCCTAGTGATCCTTTAGAACAATATTTGCTAGACCATGAAAATGATATGTTTATGAATGAAAGAAGGGAAATAGATGACGTACTCTTTAAACAGGAACCCATCCCGAAACACAATTTGCCTGTTGAAATCCTAGGGGATCCTCCTCCACCCAAGGGTGATCCCGTGTTTGAGCTTAAACCTTTACCTGATACTCTTAAATATGCTTATCTTGATGAGAAAAAGATATATCCTGTTATTATTAGTGCTAACCTTTCAGAGCATGAAGAAGAGAGATTATTGAAAACTCTGAAGAAGCACCGTGCTGCTATTGGATATACTCTTGATGATCTTAAGGGCATTAGTCCCACTATGTGTCAACACAAAATAAATTTGGAGGAAGATGCCAAACCAGTTCGTGATCATCAACGACGGCAGAATCCTAAGATGAAGGAAGTGGTAAGAAAGGAAATACTAAAGCTTCTTGAGGCAGGTATAATTTATCCCGTTGCCGATAGTCAGTGGGTGAGTCCTGTCCATTGTGTCCCTAAGAAGGGAGGTATTACTGTCGTTCCTAATGATAAAGATGATTTGATCCCACAAAGAATTATTACAGGTTATAGGATGGTAATTGATTTCCGCAAATTAAATAAAGCCACAAAAAAAGATCATTACCCCTTACCTTTTATCGGTCAAATGCTAGAAAGATTATCCAAACATACACATTTTTGCTTTCTAGATGGTTATTCTGGTTTCTCTCAAATACATATGTCAGCCAATGATCAATCAAAGACTACTTTTACTTGCCCTTTTGTTACTTTTGCTTATAGACGTATGCCTTTTGGTTTATGTAATGCACCTGCTACCTTTCAAAGATGCATGATGGTTATATTCTCTGACTTTTGTGAAAAGATTTGTGAGGTTTTCATGGACGATTTTTCCGTCTATGGATCCTCTTTTGATGATTGCCTAAGCAACCTTGACCGAGTTTTGCAGAGATGTGAAGAAACTAATCTTGTCTTGAATTGGGAGAAGTGCCACTTTATGGTTAATGAAGGTATTGTCTTGGGGCATAAAGTTTCTGCCCGAGGTATTGAAGTTGATAAAGCCAAGGTTGATGCTATTGAAAAGATGCCATGTCCCAAGGACATCAAAGGTATAAGAAGTTTCCTTGGTCACGCCGGTTTTTATAGGAGGTTCATTAAGGACTTCTCAAAAATTTCTCGGCCTCTGACTAATTTATTACAAAAAGATATACCATTTGTTTTTGATGATGATTATGTAGAAGCATTTGAAATACTTAAGAAAGCACTGATCTCTACACCGATTGTTCAGCCACCTGATTGGAATTTACCCTTTGAAATTATGTGTGATGCTAGTGATTATGATGTAGGTGCTGTTCTAGGGCAAAGAGTTGATAAGAAATTAAATGTTATTCAATATGCTAGTAAAACTCTAGACAATGTTCAGAGAAATTATGCTACTACTGAAAAAGAATTCTTAGCAGTTGTATTTGCTTGTGATAAGTTCAGACCTTATATTGTTGATTCTAAAGTAACTATTCACACTGATCATGCTGCTATTAAATATCTTATGGAAAAGAAAGATGCTAAACCTAGACTTATTAGATGGGTTCTCTTGCTACAAGAATTTGATTTGCATATTGTTGATAGAAAGGGGGCTGAGAACCCCGTTGCAGACAACTTGTCAAGGTTAGAAAATGTGCTTGATGACCCACTACCTATTGATGATATCTTTCCTGATGAGCAATTAAATGTCATAAATGCTTCTCATACTGCTTGATACGTCTCCGTCGTATCTACATTTTCCAAACACTTTTGCCCTTGTTTTGGACTCTAACTTGTATGATTTGAATGGAACTAACCCGGACTGGCGCTGTTTTCAGCAGAATTGCCATGGTGTTGTTTTATGTGCAGAAAACAAATATTCTCGGAATGACCTGAAACTCCACGGAACATCTTAGGAAAAATAATAAAAAATCCTCGCCAAAGATGACGACCAGGGGGCCCACACCCTTCTCACGAGGGTGGGGGCGCCCCCCTACCTCGTGGGCCCCCTGGATGCCCTCCGACGCCAACTCCAACTCTATATATTTGCTTTCGGAGAGAAAAAATCAGAGAGAAGAAATCATCGCGTTTTATGATACGGAGCCACCGCCAAGCCCTAAAACCTCTCGAGAGGGCTGATCTGGAGTCCGTTCGGGGCTCCGAAGAGGGGGATTCGTCGCCTCGTCATCATCAACCATCCTCCATCACCAATTTCATGATGCTCACCGCCGTGCGTGAGTAATTCCATCGTAGGCTTGCTGGACGGTGATGGGTTGGATGAGATTTATCATGTAATCGACTTAGTTTTGTTAGGGTTTGATCCCTAGTATCCATTATGTTCTGAGATTGATGTTGCTATGACTTTGCTATGCTTAATGCTTGTCACTAGGGCCCGAGTGCCATGATTTCAGATCTGAACCTATTATGTTTTCATGAATATATGTGAGTTCTTGATCCGATCTTGTAAGTCTATAGTCACCTACTATGTGTTATGATCCGGCAACCCCAAAGTGACAATAATCGGGACCACTCCCAGTGTTGACCATAGTTTGAGGAGTTCATGTATTCACTATGTGCTAATGCTTTGTTCCGGTTCTCTATTAAAAGGAGGCCTTAATATCCCTTAGTTTCCAATAGGACCCCGCTGCCACGGGGGGGTAGGACAAAAGATGTCATGCAAGTTCTTTTCCATTAGCACGTATGACTATATACGGAATACATGCCTACATTACATTGATGAATTGGAGCTAGTTCTGTGTCACCCTATGTTATGAATGTTACATGATGAACCGCATCCGGCATAATTATCCACCACTGATCCGGTGCCTACGAGTTTTCCATATACTGTTTTACGCTTATTTACTTTCCCGCTGCTACTGTTACAATCACTACAAAATACCAAAAACATTACTTTCGCTGTCTTTACTTTTGTTGCTGCTACCACCACTATCATATTACTTTGCTACTAAACACTTTGTTGCAGATACTAAGTTTCCAGGTGTGGTTGAATTGACAACTCAGCTGCTAATACTTGAGAATATTCTTTGGCTCCCCTTGTGTCGAATCAATAAAATTGGGTTGAATACTCTACCCTCGAAAGCTGTTGCGATCCCCTATACTTGTGGGTTATCAAGACTAATTTCTGGCGCCGTTGCCGGGGAGCATAGCTCTATTCTTTGAGTCACTTGGGATTTATATCTGCTTATCATTATGAAGAACTTGAGAGATCCAAAAACCAAGATCTATCCCTCAACTACGAGGGGAGGTAAGGAACTACCGTCTAGCTCTGCACTTGATTCACCTTCTGTTATGAGTAAGTTTGCGACACCTACACCTGCTTCTGCTATTCGTTCTGATATGTCGCATGTTATTGATGATGCCACTTCTGCTATGCATGATACTTATGATGAAACTGCTTCTATGCCTGATACTACTGTGCCCCTTGGTGAATTTCTTGATGAACAAATTGCTAGGGCTAGAGAAAAAGAAATTAGTGAATCTGAATACGATGATGATAGTGATGATGAAAATATGTCTGTTATTCCTGAGGGCTATCTTTTTGATATGGAATCTTCTGCTGCTATTTTAGCTTGCAAAGATAGATATGAGCTTAAGAGGTTATTAGTTAAATGGAACAAAGAATCACTTAGAGATAAAATGAAACCCGACCCTGCTTTTGCTACTTCACCTATATGTGTTCCTGATAAGGATTATGAATTCTCTGTTGATCCTGATATAATTACTTTGGTTGAGTCTGATCCATTTTATGGCTATGAATCTGAAACTGTTGTGGCACATCTTACTAAGTTAAATGATATAGCTGCCCTGTTCACTAATGATGAGAGATCGCGTTACTTCTATATACTCAAAATATTTCCGTTCTCATTAAAGGGTGATTCTAAGATATGGTTTAATTCTCTTGATCCTGGTTGTGTGCGTAGTCCCCAGGATATGATTTATTACTTCTCTGCTAAATATTTCCCTGCTCATAAGAAACAAGCTGCTTTGAGGGAAATATACAACTTCGTGCAAATTAAAGAAGAGAGTCTCCCACAAGCTTGGGGGAGGCTTCTCAAGTTACTTAATGCTTTGCCTGATCATCCTCTTAAGAAATCTGAAATACTTGATATCTTTTATAATGGACTAACCGATGCTTCCAGAGATTACCTGGATAGTTGTGCTGGTTCTCTTTTCAGGGAAAGAACACCAGATGAAGCTGAAATTCTATTGAATAATATGTTGACAAATGAAAATATTGGGCACCTCCTGAGCCAGCTCCTGCTCCAATTACTGAGCCTATTCTTAAACCAACTCCGAAGAATAGAGGTGTTCTATTTCTCAGTCCCGAAGATATGAAAGAGGCAAAGAAATCTATGAAAGAAAAAGGTATTAAAGCTGAAGACGTTAAGAATTTACCTCCTATTAAAGAAATACATGGTCTTAATATACCGCCTGTTGAACAAACATATGATCTCAATTCTTTATTTATTGAAGAACCTCCTGATCCCGATATCCCGACACAGGTAGTAAAGGTAAATTCTCTCTATAGATATGATAAAGCTGAAGTCCCTCCTACTAAAATTGCTAGTCAGTGCTTGGATGAGTTTGATAACTTTATGTTTAAGCAAGACGGCTTCAATGCTTATTTTGGTAGACAATTAAAAGAAAATGCTTATATGATTATACGCTTGGGTGATTATATGGCTAATATTAAAGGTGAACTTAAACTTGTTAGCAAACATGCTTCTATGGTTACCACTCAAGTAGAACAAGTACTTAAGGCTCAAAAAGAAGTGCTTGATGAAATGAATAGTAAGAAAAATGATTATGCTGTTAGAGTGGCTACTAGAACTGGTAGAATGACTCAGGAACCTTTGTATCCTGAAGGCCACCCTAAGAGAATCGAGCAAGATTCTCAAAGAAATAATATTGATGTTCCTAGTTCTTCTAAAAAGAAGAAGAAGAAAAATGATAGAACTGTGCAAACTTCTAGTGAACCTATTGCTGAACCACCTGATAATCCAAATGATATTTCTATGTCTGATGCTGAAACACAATCTGGTAATGAACATGAACCTAGTGAAAATATTAATGATGATGTTCATAATGATGCTCAACCTAGTAATGATAATGATGTAGAAATTGAACCTGCTGTTGATCTTGATAACCCACAATCAAAGAATCAACGTTATGATAAAAGAGACTTTGTTGCTCGGAAACATGGTAAAGGAAGGGAACCTTGGGTTCAGAAACCCATGCCTTTTCCTCCGAAACCATCCAAGAAAAAGGATGACGAGGATTTTGAGTGCTTTGCTGAAATGATTAGGCCTATCTTTTTGTGTATGTGATTAACTGATGTGCTCAAAACAAAACCTTATGCTAAATATATGAAGGATATCATTACTAATAAAAGAAAGATACCGGAAGCTGAGATTTCCACCATGCTTGCTAATTATACTTTTTTAAGGGTGGAATACCAAAGAAACTTGGAGATCCCGGAGTACCTACTATACCTTGCTCCATTAAAAGAAATTATATTAAAACTGCTTTATGTGATCTTGGAGCCCGTGTTAGTGTCATGCCTCTCTCTTTATATCGTAGACTTAACTTGAATAAGCTGACACCTACTGAAATATCTTTGCAAATGGCTGACAAATCAACTGCTATACCTGTCGGTATTTGTGAGGATGTGCCTGTTGTGGTTGCAAACGTTACTATTTTAACGGACTTTGTTATTCTTGATATTCCCGAGGATGATAGTATGTCTATTATTCTTGGAAGACCTTTTCTTAATACTGCAGGGGCTGTTATTGATTGCAACAAAGGCAATGTCACTTTTCATGTTAATGGTAATGAGCATACGGTACACTTTCCGAGGAAACAACCTCAAGTTCATAGTATCAACTCCATTGGAAAAATTCCATCGATTATAATTGGAGGTTTTGAATTTCCTCTTCCTACTGTCAAAAAGAAATATGATATACTTATTATTGGGGATGTGCATATCCCCGTTGAGGTACCCTAGTGTTATTCGAAATTTCTCCGGTTTCATGATTCTCGGAATGAGTTTGTTAACAAGACTTGATCAACCTTGTTAGTGGATTCTTTTTGATGAGCATGAGATGGATGAAACTAGAAGCACAACCTTCTGTACCCCACTTTTACTTTCTGTTGTTTATATTAAATAAAGTAAAAATAGTATTTTTCTGTCTGTTTCCTGACTTATCCGTGCAATATAAAAATATCCCGAAAATAAAAGTCCTCAGAATGCCATGCCAATTTAATATGATTTTTTCGGGAATATTTAAGGATTTACTGTGCAAAAATTACCGCGGGAGGAGCTGCCACCTGGCCACGAGGGTAGTGGGCGCCCCCCCCCCTCTAGGGCCTGCCCCCTGCCTCGTGGGCCCATGGTGGCCCTCCTCCACTTATCCCAGCACCCATCTTCTTCCTCTGTCTCACACAAACCCGAAAAACCAACTCAAGCACGAGTTCCAGCCACTTTTGCTGTGATTTTCGATCTCCTTGCTCAAAGCGCCTCTTGCAAAACTGCTTGGGGAGATTGTTCCTTGGTATGTGACTCCTCCATTGGTCCAATTAGTTTTTGTTCTAGTGCTTTATTCCTTGCAAATTTGTGCTGCATAGGTGACCATGTTCTTGAGCTTGCATGTCAAATTTATATGGTTCCAAGTAGTTCTAATGCTTGATATAGGCTCTAGGCACTTGTAGGAGTAGTTGCTATCAGTTTTATTGAAGTTGGTTCACTTTTGTTTGAAGTTACTAAGAATTTCAGATTATTTCAGAAAAATAATGAGGAAATTTTTGAGGGGCTCATCGAGCCAAAGCTCAAAGGAAAAGGCACCGAAGCCTAAGTATAATTTGTCGCGCACCGCGGAGATTCGGGCGTGTGAATGGCCTTATGATGATTTCTTGAGAGCAGTCGGTATCTATGAAGATTTTCATGAATTGGCTCACAATGCAGGCCTCACCGCCTTCCTCCACGACCAATGCGATCAGTATCTCTTACTCACAAATACTTTTGTGCAAAACTTTCATTTTCATTCTAGGAACTCACCACCTATGGTGGAGTTTCATTTATATGATGAGCATAAGGAGATGTCACTTTATGATTTCTGTCGGATTTGTTTAGTCCCTTTTGAGGGCAAGATAGAAGAACCACATTATGATGATGTGGCTGGGTTTATTGATACTATCACTATAGGAGAAACTAGGAAGGTTTCCGATGCACGAATTACTAGCATACATTTTCCTGTTTTACGTTACTTTGCATTATTTGCTAGTCGTTGTTTAATTGGACGAGGAAACTATGGAAACCTTAGTATCCCTGATATAATTATTCCGCGCCACGGTTTATATAGTGATAACACTTTTAGTATGGGCGGTATTATTGCTAGACGGTTAAGTATGAACCATACTAAGGGTCCCATCTTTGGAGGTATCTATGCTACACGCCTAGCTGCACATTTTAACATACCTATTAGGCATGCTGAAAAGGAAGAAAAGGTGCTGCCCCGTGTTTATCTAGATCATAAAAGTATGGTGGCACATGATTTTATTGTTAAGAATAGGGTAGGAGAGCTTAAATATCAATTGTTCTTTAACAAACATCATCCTAAGACTATTATCCTGCCTGCTCCTTCTTTGTTTGACTTGACTGTAGGCACGTACCTTGTTCCGTTGACAGCTATTCACGCCTACCGGAACCCTGCACCAGCCGAGGAGCCGGAACCGGAACCACAATTTGATCCTTCACGGCAGTCTAACTATCAGTGGGATCTGGAGATGATTGCCAGCCAGTGGAAATCGGAGCCTTCTTCTTCCTCATCACAGTATGACCCCAACAACTATTATTATGGATATCCGCCAGGCCAGCCGTGGCCATAGACCAACTTAGGCCAAAAGCATAAGCTTGGGGGAGTACGTATTTCTCACCGACATTACATTTATGTTCACACACACTCATTACTAGATGTCGGTGCTCATACTTTTTCACTATGATATCCATGCTAGTTTATTTTCTTTTTCCCGCTTTCTTGTGTGTTTGCTAAACCTTAAGAAAAACCAAAACAAATTAGTAGTATTTTATTTTTCTGCTGTAGTAGTAATAATTAAAAAAGAAAACCCAAAAATATTTCCCGTTCTTCTTTTGCTTGTTGGGAGCCTTCCCGTGTAAATAGTTTTATTTCTTTTCTTTTCTTTGGAGGTCAGTAGGAGAAGACCATATTTAAATTGTTGAAGTGGCTCTTATATGCATTATTGTTGAATTAACCCAGAGCCCATATTGCCTTGTCTTCTCCTATTTATTGAATGCTCGCAGATTCTAGCTTAGTCCAATGCACGTGCACTCTTATTATTATTCACACCGTTCGGTCGTGCAAGTGAAAGGCAATTATGATGATATATGATGGGCTGACTGAGATGAGAAAAGCTGGTATGAACTCGACCTCTTTTGTTTTTGTAAATATGATGAGCCCCTCGTTCTTGATTCAGCTTATTATGAATAAACATGTTTGCAATGACAATTAGAGATCATAGTTGCTTGTGCCATGCTTGATTAGCTATGAGTTATAATGGTTTACCTTGCGTGTCAACATGTTATTGAGATGGTTATGATGTGGTATGATGGGGTGGTATCCTCCTTTGAATGATTTAAGTGACTTGACTTGGCACATGTTCACGCATGTAGTTGAAACAAATCAACATAGCCTTCACGATATTTATGTTCATGGTGGACTATATCCTACTCATGCTTGCATCCAATGTTTATTAATTTTAATGCATGTACATGGTTGTTGTCACTCTCTAGTTGGTCGCTTCCCAGTCTTTTGCTAGCCTTCACTTGTACTAAGCGGGAATACTGCTTGTGCATCCAATCCCTTAAACCCCAAAGTTATTCCAGATGAGTCCACTATACCTTCCTATATGCGGTATCTACCTGCCGTTCCAAGTAAATTTGTACGTGCCAAACTCTAAACCTTCAAATAAACATTCTGTTTTGTATGCTCGAATAGCTCATGTATCAACCAAGGCTGTCCTTATCTTCCATGTTAGGCGGGTTATTCTCAAGAGGAGTGGACTCCGCTCCTCACTCACGAGAAAATGGCTGGTCACCGGGATGCCCAGTCACATGCTTTATGCAAACTAAATCAAAATTAATTGCAAACAAAACTCCCCCTGGGACTTGATGTATGTTGGAGGCACTCGTTGTTTCGAGCAAGCCATGGATTGATGCTTGTTGGTGGAGGGGGAGTATAAACTTTACCATTCTGTTTGGGAACCGCCTATAATGTGCTTAGCATGGAAGATATCGCCATCTCTTAGTTGTTACGTTGACAATGAAAGTATACCGCTCAAAATACAATTTATCTCTATTTCAAAATTGAGCTCTGGCACTTCTACAAATCCCTGCTTCCCTCTGCGAAGGGCCTATCCATTTACTTTTATGTTGAGTCATCACCCTCTTATTAAAAAGCACTAGCTGGAGAGCACAGCTGTCATTTGCATTCATCACTATTAATTTATATTGGGTATGACTATGATTGGATCTCTTTTACCATGAATTACAATGTCAAGTCAGTCCTTGATCTTTAAAGGTGCTCTGCATTTATGTTTTGCGGTCTCAGAAAGGGCTAGGGAGATACCATCTTGTTATATCATATTATGATTGTTTTGAGAAAGTGTTGTCATCCGAGATTTATTATTATGGCTTGCTAGTTGATTATGCTATTGATATGAGTAATTATGAGACCTGAGAATTATTGCAAATGTGGTTAGTTATGATATATGCTGAAAACTTGAATACTGGCTTGACATAGTTACAACAACAAGAGCAAACAGAGTTTGTAAAAGTTTTTCTTTCTTTCAGTTTGTCAACTGAATAGCTTGAGGACAAGCAAGGGTTTAAGCTTGGGGGAGTTGATACGTCTCCGTCGTATCTACTTTTCCAAACACTTTTGCCCTTGTTTTGGACTCTAACTTGTATGATTTGAATGGAACTAACCCAGACTGACGCTGTTTTCAGCAGAATTGCCATGGTGTTGTTTTATGTGCAGAAAACAAATATTCTCGGAATGACCTGAAACTCCATGGAACATCTTAGGAAAAATAATAAAAAAATCCTCGCCAAAGATGAAGACCAGGGGGGCCACACCCTTCTCACAAGGGTGGGGGGCGCCCCCCCCCCTAGGGCGCGCCCCCCTACCTCGTGGGCCCCCTGGATGCCCTCCGACGCCAACTCCAACTCTATATATTTGCTTTCGGAGAGAAAAAATCAGAGAGAAGAAATCATTGCGTTTTACGATACGGAGCCGCCGCCAAGCCCTAAAACCTCTCGGGAGGGCTGATCTGGAGTCCGTTCGGGGCTCCGGAGAGGGGGATTCGTCGCCGTCGTCATCATCAACCATCCTCCATCACCAATTTCATGATGCTCACCGCCGTGCGTGAGTAATTCCATCGTAGGCTTGCTGGACGGTGATGGGTTGGATGAGATTTATCATGTAATCGAGTTAGTTTTGTTAGGGTTTGATCCCTAGTATCCATTATGTTCTGAGATTGATGTTGCTATGACTTTGCTATGCTTAATGCTTGTCACTAGGGCCCGAGTTCCATGATTTCAGATCTGAATCTATTATGTTTTCATGAATATATGTGAGTTCTTGATCCGATCTAAGTCTATAGTCACCTACTATGTGTTATGATCCGGCAACCCCGAAGTGACAATAATCGGGACCACTCCCGGTGATGACCATAGTTTGAGGAGTTCATGTATTCACTATGTGCTAATGCTTTGTTCCGGTTCTCTATTAAAAGGAGGCCTTAATATCCCTTAGTTTCCAATAGGACCCCGCTGCCACGGGAGGGTAGGACAAAAGATGTCATGCAAGTTCTTTTCCATAAGCATGTATGACTATATACGGAATACATGCCTACATTACATTGATGAATTGGAGCTAGTTCTGTGTCACCCTATGTTATGACTGTTACATGATGAACCGCATCCGGCATAATTATTCATCACTGATCCGGTGCCTACGAGTTTTCCATATACTGTTTTATGCTTATTTACTTTCCCGCTGCTACTGTTACAATCACTACAAAATACCAAAAACATTACTTTCGTTGTCTTTACTTTTGTTGCTGCTACCACCACTATCATATTACTTTGCTGCTAAACACTTTCCTGTAGATACTAAGTTTCCAGGTGTGGTTGAATTGACAACTCAACTGCTAATACTTGAGAATATTCTTTGGCTCCCCTTGTGTCGAATCAATAAAATTGGGTTGAATACTCTACCCTCGAAAGCTATTGCGATCCCCTATACTTGTGGGTTATCAAGGACCACACTGAACCCATCTACAGAAGAATCAACAGAAGAACACGGGCCACCAGGCATATGGCAAAAAGGACAAGCCATAACTGCAAGGAACACAATGGTTATCAATAAATAATCCCACAAAACCAAGTTGAAACTTGACATCTGATAGGGTTGGTAGTCCCCACCCGTAACTACCCCATAAATCTCCATATCCCGGAAATATAATGGGAACAAAAAGAGAAACGGGAAAGGGAAACAGGGTACCCACGAAGGCAGCCGGTAGGGAACGGCGATATCGCGAACGGGGAAGCGCGGTCGACGCTAAAGAAGGACTGCCGTAAGAGCAGGCAACAAGCGCGGTGGCTGAGACAGGGGCCGCCATAACCACGTGACAAGAGCGGCGGCTGCGACGGGTGGAGACAACGGCAAAGAAAGAACAGTGCGCGATGACGGTTCACCCACACCAGAGAGAAACAGATCTCAAAACAGATCAAAAGGTATTACAAAACATTAAAAGTATAAGGACTAAAGTGAAAAAAGGAAAAACCACAAAGGGAAATCGGAAACCGTAAATCACAGGAGAAGCCGTGCGCGCGACACGTGTCGCACGCAGGCGCCTCAGAAAAGTCTCTCAAGCGCTCCGCGCGTGACACTTGGCGCGCGGGGAGCGCTCCCGACTAATCGTTGCGGGGAGCGCTCCTCAATTAGTGATTTTGCCATATTGACCACATATTTTCATGTATCGGGACCGTATTGAAGCAATACGCAAGTTTTGGAACTGAATTGGACGTCGCCAGCGAGTACGAGAACTACAGATGCAACCACATCCACCACAACACTGAAGCATCTTTTAACATGTTCACGTCTGTGACTTGTTGTGTAGGCCCTCCATGCACCTAGCTCATGCGCAAGCGCTCACACGTGGGAGAGTAGTGTAACACCCCGGATGTAACTTGCCATATTTGTACTCCGACTCTTGCCATTTTCGGCTCTAAGTTATGAGATTCCCTTGTGGTTGGGTTTTGTCTTTGTTTTGCATTTTTTCCATGTCATGCATCTCATATCATGTCATCATGTGCATCGCATTTGCATATGTGTTTGTCTCATGCATCCGAGCTTTTTCCCCATTGTCCGTTTTGCAATCCGACACTCCCACATCCACTGGCGCCCCCTTTTGCCTCTTTTCGTGAGCAGGTGTTAAACTTTCTCGGAATGGACCGAGATTTTCCAAGCGTCCTTGGTACACCACCGGTAGACTGCCTGTCAAATTTCGTGTCATTTGTAGTCCGTTTGATACTCCAACGGTTAACTGGGATAACCGTAAAGGCCTCGGGTGTGTTGCAGCCCAACACCCCTCCAAAACGGCCCAATAACCCTTCCAAACCCCTTCCATGTCCTCCCTCGTCGGATCACGATCGCGTGGTCGAAAACTACACCCCATTTGGACACTCCAAACTCCTCCTACCTATAAATATGTCCTCCTCGTCCAAAACCCCAGATGAAACCCTAGCAAATTCCCCTCTCCGCAGCCGGACAAAATCCCCACCGACGGACATGTCCGCCGTCCTCGCCGCCGCCACGTGTCGCCTCCTGGTTCATTGAGACGCCCCTCCCACTTCGCCGTCCACCCGCGCGCCGCGCCTCCCAGCGCCGACCTCCGCCGCCGTGCTCCAGCTCCACCGCGCCAACTCCGGTCGGCCGCCTCTGCGTCGGAGCACCGCCGCGGCGCACCTTGCCGCGCCTCTCTGCCGGCGCGCGCCCGCGCCAACTCCGACCCCCTCGCCGCCATCTCCTCCATCGCCGCCCCGGCTCCACTCGACGCCGGTGACCCCAGATCTGGCAAGTCCCTCTTCTCCGGCGAGGCCCAGCGCAACTCCGGCCATCTTCCGGTGATCCTCGTTTTCCGTGCCACGAAACCCTAGATCCAGTCTGGAGGGGTAAATTTCCACTAAGTCTTTATCTCTGCAACATTTTCAGGCCGTGTTCAACATGCCATAACTCGGTGACCGTAGCTCTGTTTCATGCGCATGATATATCAAAATGTTCATCATGATGTGCTATTAATTTCATTCCATTGTGCCATGCTTGTTTGAGAAGATGCCCAAATCACTGATGCAAGAGTGCTATAAATTGTTAGGTGTTGTTTCTTATCAGAGTATGAGGATTTATCATGTTTGCCACATTTGTTGTGTGCTGCATATGGGCATGAGCTCTACATGTGTTTTAGACTATGCCATGCCATATTTACAGGGGTGCTAGCCATGTATTTTTGTGATCTCTGTGGTGACTAGCACAAGCATGCAAAGTAGCCTTCGTGATATTGCTGATTTCAGAGACTTTTACCAAGTCTTTTCCCTGTTGTTATTTTTATGCCATGTAACCATGATGCTACAGTGAGATCTATTCTTGTTTTGAGTTGCTTCAGTAAGGATGATTTGAACATATGGTTATGCTCTATCCATCCATGCCCCTGTTTGCAATTATGGAGTGCTCTAGCATGTCTTAATCTGGCTCTACTTTTGCTATAAAATGTTCCTGGCAGATTGTTTACATGTTAATCAATTTTGCCATGGTTGTTATTGTTGATACATGCACGCTATGAACTTGCTCTTGCCATGGTTAGCTTCATGAACATGTCTTCTTGCTTTTAGTATGCTTGTCTTGTCATGAAATGCTTTGTGATGAGTGATTTGAGCTCGCAAAGATGCCTTCATAATTCTGTTTATGTCATGCTCTGTTTTTCTGCTAAGTCTGAATCTGTTAATAAAACTTGCTATGTTTACATGGGTGCCATCATCTCTTCTGTGCCTTTTTGGCTCATGGTCAGTAAGGGACTTTTGTTCTATGCACTTAGTAGATTCATGACATGCCTTGGTTTGCTATGATATGTCCCTGTTGCATGTTGTTTGCTAGCTCTAAACATTGCCTCCTGATGTTAATTCCTGGCATGTTGATATTCTCACTAAGTCTGTGATGCTGATATCTTTTGCACTTTTGCCATGCTTGTTTGAACCTGCACTTGTGTGAATTAGCTGTATATCAGTGTTCATGTTTTGTCAAGCATCTTGAGTAGATCACTGCCTTGTGCTTTGTTGCTATGTTGGAGTGCAGTAGCTTAGTTTCTTGTTGCATCCTAGATGGCATCGTGCTGTTAATCGCAGAATTGTGCCATTCTTGTTTTGCTTGCCAATTGCAAACCGTGCATCCGATTCCGGTGATCTTTATATCGATTTCAACGGAAATCATCTCATCTTTCCAGCAGCACACTTGGTTTTCCAAGTTGATGCCTTGATCAATCTTTCCCTTCCAAAGCACGCATATGCATTGCATATCACATCCCGCATGTCATGCCATGTTTTGCATCATGTTGCTTGTTCATTGCACCGTGGTTGATTGTTGTTCCTTTGCTTGTGTTCTTGCTTTGGGTAGAGCCGGGAGACGAGTGCGTGATCGAGGAATCTATTGAGTACGCTTACGAGGATCAAGCTTTCGTCAACTCTGAGAACTTTGCAGGCAAGATGACCATATCCTCGAAATCACTTCTATATTTGCTTGCTAGTTGTTCGCTCTATTGCTATGCTGCAATACCTACCACTTGCTATATCATGCCTCCCATATTTCCATGTCAAGCATCTAACCCACCTTTTCCTAGCAAACCGTTGTTTGGCTACGTTACCGCTTTGCTCAGCCCCTCTTATAGCACTGCTAGTTGCAGGTGATGTTGAAGTTTGTTCCTTGTTGGAACATGGTTATTGTTGGGATATCATTATTATATCTTATTTACTTTAATGCATCTATATACTTGGTAAAGGGTGGAAGGCTCGGCCTTATGCCTGGTGTTTTGTTCCACTCTTGCCGCCCTAGTTTCTGTCATACCGGTGTTATGTTCCTTGATTTTGCGTTCCTTACGCGGTTGGGTGTTATGGGAACCCCTTGACAGTTCTCCTTGAATAAAACTCCTCCAGCAAGGCCCAACCTTGGTTTTACCATTTGCCACCTAAGCCTTTTTTTCCTTGGGTTCCGCAGACTCAAGGGTCATCTTTATTTTAAACCCCCTGGCAAGTGCTCCTCTGAGTGTTGGTCCAAACTGGGCGATGTCCGGCGCCCCCTGGGCAACCAGGGTTTATGCCAACCCGACATCTTGCCCATCCGGTGTGCCCTGAGAATGAGATACGTGCGACTCCTATCAGGATTTGTCGGCACATCGGGTGGCTTTGCTGGTCTTGTTTTACCATTGTCGAAATGTCTTGTAACCGGGATTCCGAGTCTGATCGGGGTGTCCTGGGAGAAGGAATATCCTTCGTTGACCGTGAGAGCTTGTGATGGGCTAAGTTGGGACACCCCTGCGGGGTTTTGAACTTTTGAAAGCCGTGCCCGCGGTTATGGGCAGATGGGCATTTGTTAATGTCCGGTTGTAGAGAACTTGACACCTAACTTAATTAAAATGAATCAACCGCGTGTGTTGCCGTGATGGTCTCTTTTCGGCGGAGTCCGGGAAAAGAACACGGCCTCGTGTTATGCTTGAACGTAAATACCTTCAGGATCACTTCTTGATCATTATTAGCTTCTCGACCATGCCTTGCTTCTCTTCTCGCTCTCTTTTGCGTGAGTTAGACACCATATATGCTAGTGCTTGCTGCAGCTCCACCTCACTACCCTTTTCCTACCTTTAAGCTTAAATAGTTTTAATCATGAGGGTGTGAGATTGCTAAGTCCCCATGACTCACAGATACTTCCAAAACAGATGCAGGTGCCGATGCTGCCAGTGCAGGGGACGCTACCGAACTCAAGTGGGAGTTCGACGAGGATTTGGGCCGTTACTATGTTTCTTTTCTGGATGATCAGTAGAGGAGCCCAGTTGGGGCGATCGGGGATCTAGCATTTGGGGTTGTCTTTCTTTATTTTGGTTCTGTAGTCGGACCTTGATTGCATTCTAGATGATGTATGATATATTTATGTATTGTGTGAAGTGGCGATGGTAAGCCAACTCTTTATCCATTTCTTATTCAATACTCCCTCCGTCCGCTAGAAAGTGTGCGTCTGGCTCGAGTATTTTTCCCAGAATAAGTGTACGTCTCGCTCCGCAGCGATCCATCGAGGTAATTTTGCATTCACCCCCTTGGTCTATGCCTCGAGGCAACCGCAGCGGTCGACCACCCAATCCACTCGTTTTCTCCCCCAACGACCCGATCCACTCGTCCTCTCCCCAAATATTTCCCCAATCTTCCTCCTCTCCCAGAACGCCTCTCCTCCCCCGATCCAATCCCAGTTCGCTAGGAGTCAATCCTCCAATCCAAGGCAATCGCTGGTCATCGAGAGAGTAATGGCGGCCAGTCTATATAAACTCCTAGTACGGTGTGTGCCTCACTGGAGCCATGGCGGCAGCGGAGCGGGCGGCGAAGCAGGCGGTGGAGCGGAAGCCGACGATGGCCGCGACGGCCGGCGGCGCTACACGCGACCGCGGAGGATCTGGTTCTGGAGGCCCTCATCGTGCTTGTGCAGTCAAGTTTCGAGTGCGTACGCCCTCGTACATCCTTCGGCGGTGGAGATTCGGTTGCGGCGCCAAGATCCTTGACCTGGACGAGGACATAGGGGCTGATGGTGAAACAGGTGTAGGCCATGGAGGCGTCGTACCCGGTGCTGCAGCGGGTCATGCGGCTAACCAGGTCGACGCGGCAGCAGGTACTAACCAGGTCGACGGCACGCGGCATCAGTGTGTCTTGGAGCTGACCATGATGGAGCGGCCGTAGGTGCTGGGAATGTAGCGGAGAAGATGAGCAAGCACTTCTAGCTTCGTAAGTTGGCTGGATGCAAAATCTTCAATTTGTTTGACTTGTAGTTTGGCTGGATGTAGCAAGTATGGCTGCATATTTTTATGTTCTGCAAGTATGAAAATCGATTCGTACTATTGGAGTATGGCAGATATTACTACTATGGATGATCTATTGTTATGGTGATTAGTGTCCTGGTCTCTAAAGATAATTTTTTGTTATGAATGATCTATTGTTATGGTGATTAGTGTCCTGGTCTCTAAAGATAATATTTGGTTATGGATGATCTCTTGTTATGATGCATAATTTTAGATTTTTTATTCTGTTCCAATTTTAAGTTGGATAAATAATTGGATAGACAAAAGATAAAAATTACTCTTGCCATGGATTGGATAGACATAAGATCAATTCCTTGTCCCTATAGCTACTTCGAATGATGATGAAAATTACATTCTTTATTTGACATGAAAATTACTCTGGCAATGGATACTAGATGACGGATAATTTACATTCTTCATTTATGATTTAGATGATGCATGGCCAGAGTAATGCTGGAAGTGGCATGAAAATTACTCGATGCTAGATGATGCATATTTTTAGATTTTCAATGTTGTTCCAATTTTAAGTCGGATAAATAATTGGATAAACAAATGATGAACTCAATAGTAGTTGGATAAACAATTTCAACCCAATGTCCAGCATTACAAAAGTTGATGCATCTAATATTACAACTTCTAGTTGGCTGCATGACGCTCTCATATAGTTCGCGATCATAGTCTAAAACATTAGGAAGATTTCCTGCCCATTCTAGGCCATCCTTGTACATGTGAAGGATCTTGTAGTCGTTGCCTCCACCTCTCTTCATGGCCTCAATTAAGCAGCCTTGTAGTGTTAGGAAAATTATGTTTATCTTATTAGCATCATAGGCATCATATTCATGCTGCACATTGTTGATTAGCTTATCTAAATTGTTAGACACCAGCGTATCCAATATGGACTGTAGTGAAGAAAATAGGCCAAGGTCTAGGCAATTCATATCGGGTGAGTTCGAGGGTTGTTGCATTAGGCTAATATCAAGCCAAGTTTAGGCAACAGCATTAAGGAAACCTGGATCATTACTTGGGACATGTGTGGGCGCATTGTCTTGCTGGATCCATATGGTCTCACCTACGAGCTCTTGAGGCCAAACTGCTTGAATAGTTGGTAGTACCTTTTCAATCAAAATTTGCCTCGACGTTTCTCTCTTTACTGAGATTGTTTTGGTGATTAGTGTCCCTCTTGGACGGTAATCACTTTTCCTTGGCGCTGGCTCCTACAAACAACAACCCAAATCAAGTTAGATTAAGTATTGATGTTCATAATTAATAAAAGAATTAAAGGTTGAAATTCACCTTTTCGATAAAGGGCCAAATGCCTATCTTCACATCAAAATGCAAATACCTTCTACATTGTATCTAGGCCTCGCGATAGCAACCAAAAACATGATTTTGCCAATGGAGTTCTTATTTTGCACAGTCCTATGTGGGTCTTCTTCTGATGGCAGCTTATAGAATTTCATGGTCTTCTGAGTAGTGTTAAACCACTTTTCATCTATATGGATTATGTTTCGCATATCCCTGAACGTGGGTCTATTTTGCAAACTTTGCTGGTCAAACATAGAGAGACAAAACTGCAGCCTGGACTTTTGGTTTGATTCCTTCAAATATGGTTTGAGTGAGATTGAATGCCTATCGAGCAAGCCGTCCATAAACATCCTATGTAGTGTGCTTTTCTTCACACCCAAAGCTCTTGCGAGGCTGCGTATAGTTCTCCTTTGACTCTGAGGAATCTCAGCAACCATATTGAGGTCAACTACAATCCTTTTACGCCCACTGTTTTTCGGCTTCCTAGATCTTACATCAACGGGTACGCATTGTCGAAGACACTCCTTCGCTCTCCTCCAAACACGCCTGACCTTGTGCACTAAAACATGGAACATGTTTGCAACTTCTCTAGTAGTGGTCTTCTTTAATTTCCGATTGACACTTCTTGCTAGCAATTCTTCATAAATACCAGTCCTTTGCAAATCTGTTAAATTCTTGTATTTGTCTTCATCTTGAACTTGCTCATTATCTTGTTCCTCTTGCTCGACATGCATGTCTTGTTCTGGTGCTGAATCATACATGGCTTCATCTCGTTCTAAATCATCAAGCTCTTCTTCCTCAAACTGAATCTCTATGTCGCCTGCATACGCACCGTAGTCCTCCTGGTCAACTTCAAGGTTATGTAGAGCTTCATTCATTGCTTGCACTTCCTCTTCTATGCTCTGGAAAACACCACCTTGTTCTTCAAGATCATCGTCTACAAGATCAGGATTAGCTACTGCATGCAAAAGAATTAAACAAGAAGAGTTGAATAGATCAGCAAAGAGTACCTGGGTCCATGTTTAGATCAAAGTGATGTTCGGGCTGGAGTTCCTCATGCAAGGCAGCTTCAAGTTCATCATCTACAAGGTGAGATTTTGTGATTAGTTGGGTATGATTGTAATTAAACATTCAAATGTGCTATTACTAAATTTTGTACTAACCTGATTCATCCAATTCATGCAGATCCTCTCCATGGGCAACATGGGGCTGATGTTCATCTTCTACCTCAAAGCACCATCATGATTAGCTACTGTATGCAAAAGAATTGAACAAGAAGAATTGAACAGATCAACAAAGAGTACCTAGGTCCATGTTTAGATCAAAGTGGTGTTCAAGCTGGAGTTCATCATGCAAGGCAGCCTCATCTTCTTCCTGTAGAGGTTGCTCATGCAAGGCAGCTTCATGTTCTTCCTCATTTGGTGCTGCTATGTTCAAGTACATGGCCATGGATAGTGTGTGTGGTGTACTGTTTGCTTCATGTGAGCTACCTTTTGTAGCTGGATTAGACGCTTGGGTTCTAATTTCTCTGGCGCCACTTCTAATTTCTCTGGCACCAAGTAGTACTATTATTACTTTAGTAGTTTAAATGGTGGGAACAATGAAAGTGGAGCTCAACTCTCTGACGCCAAGTACTTTCTGGTATTTTGGATTGATTTTTGCTTCGTGTTGGCATTAACTATACACTTGAATCGAAGCAACACCACAACTGCCAGTAGCTTAAATGAGGGGTGGATGGGGGTTTCTACAAAATTCCTTAATTTGTCTTGAAACACCCAAACGCACACTTTCTAACGGACGGAGGGAATACATGGGATGTGTAAAGATTACTCCTCTTGCGACATGCCTACCATGCGGTTATGCCTCTAAGTCATGCTCCGACACGTGGGAGATATAGCCGCATCGTGGGTGTTACAAGTAGATGACGGGAGAAAGGCGCCTAGTCCTGCAAGTGCTACACCGCTAGCGTGGAATGTATCCGGTGCATCCACTTTTGTGGTGCTATTGCTTCATCCGATGTCGTAGAATATTTTTAAAAACTGAAGAAAAAATTACACATTGGTGCAACATCAATGTAGGTTGTCATAAAATTTCGTATCAAAATTTGCAACGTTTTTTGAGATAAAAAAATTAGCAACTTTGACATCAGTGTGATAATGGGCCGATTCTAAGACCTAACTTATGTGATGTACTATTTAGTTTGAATTTATCATTTTTGTTTCCAAAGCTATGTTTCGAATTCTGACTTGAATTTTTGTGACAACCTACATTGTCGTTGTGTGATTGTGCTAAATTTTTTCAGAATTTTCAAAACAAAATAAAATGTGCAACGTGAATTCGGTGCATCGTTAGCACCACAACCACCGGTGCACCAGACATTCTCCCAGCAGCAGCGATGTCGTGGTGGGCTCATGGCAGATGCTATGGGATGGCTAAAGAGAAGGACAGGCAAGAGGCAACCGGTGGGCTCCAGAGGCGAGGTTGGTACGAGCGAGCGTGAGACACAAGACGTACCCAGGTTCGGGGCTCTCCGAAGATATAACACCCCTAGTCCTGCCGAGTGTGGTTTATATGAGGATGGTACAAGCTTGCTCCTAGAGCTGTTTTGGGGAGGAAGGAAGGCATACCAGTGCAAAAGATGCTCCTTCTCCGTGTGTGTGTGTGTGTGTTCTACTGATGATCGATCGACCCTTTGCATGGAGGAGCACCAAGGGGTTCTTATAGGCTGGCCCCCAGGGTTACAATGCTAAAGTTACATGGGCGCGGGGCTGGGATATCAGTGTCTAGGAGCCGGCAGTGGGGGTCGCCGGGGCGCACGGTCTGCCGGGTGCGGGCCGTACGAAGCCCGCCAGGCACGGGTACAGCCGGCTGTTGGGTACTATAGGCACGTTGTGCCAGACGTCATGGGACAGCTGCACCGTCTTACTATAGGGTTGCGCCTCTAAGACGCTGACCGCGCCAGGCGGTTGCTTGGTCGGCACGATAACCGCGCCCGCTGGAGTCCGCGTAAAGGGGAGCGCACTGTAGCCATGCTCCTTTGTCGATGGAGGTTTGTCTTGTGGGAACCGACCGTAGACCCTCTCCCTGTTTTGCGCGCGGCCCATTTTTTCCTTTTCTTTTTGTAACCTTCAAAACATATGTGTGAGAAGTAGGATTCGAATCCTCGAGCACTTGGTTTACTTCGACCCACTGTAACCAACTCTGAAAGCTCATTTGCTACATGTGGGCACTTCTTCTTCCCTTCTTGTTGCGTCTTCTTCGTCTCTTTTTCTTGTTCGCTTTATCTCTGGTTTAATTCATAATTTTGTTATTTCTTCTTGTTTTTGCCTTTTATTCTTCATTTTCTTAAATTCATGAATTTTTTTAACAATCTTTAACGTCTTCAAGTTTCTAACTGTTTTTTAAATCCATGAACATTTTCGTGCATTCGTGGATTTTTTTCAAATCCGTGAACTTTATTCAAAGGCATGAATGTTTTTTAATTTCACTTTTTCAAATTCATGAACTTTTTTCACTCAAGTTTGTGATTTTGCTTTCAAATAGATGAACTTTTTTTAATTTCCTCAAGTTCGTTCAAATTTGCAAACATTTTTTTTCTAAATGATGCACTTTTTTCAAATTCATGAATTTTTGTTGAAATGGGTTAATATTTTTTTCAAATCGGTGAATTTTTTTCAAAGGGATATTTTTTTCAAATTGATTTTTCAATTTTGTGATTTTTTTTCAAATTGATGGACCTTTTGAAATTGCTGAACTTTTTATAAATTCGTGAATTTTTTCAATATTCTTTAAAATATAATTTAGATCGATGAACTTTTGTCTATTTCGTTAACCATTTTCAAATTCAGGAACATTTTTTCAAATTGCTGAACCTTTTTCAGTTTTGCGGACTTATTTGAATTTCCTGAACTTTTTCCGAATCGATGATTGTTTTAAACTCATGAATTTTTCTTTAATCCATTAACATTTTTTTGAATTTCAAAAACAAGCAAGCGATTTTTTTTAGTTAACAAAACAGTTGCAGTTCCAACAAGCAAACTAATACTTACGAGCACAAGCGGTCAACGCGAAGCGAAGGTGCGAGGTACTTGGGTCTTGGCCGACTTAGGCGAGCGTAAGCGCCAAGTTATCTTCCGGGCGCATAAGGCACCAAGGAGAAGGTCTCCATGGATCTACAACGCTTAATGCGAGGTGGAAACAATGCTTGCCATATTCATGGGTTAGTTGGGCGGTAACGAGTGTAAAAAATGTATGTTGCTCGTGTATCAAAAAATTGAACATCAAAACATCAATTTTAGAATGTTGATCGTGTATCAAAAAATGCTAATCGTATATTTCTAAACTATTAAACATGTACTAAAAAAAGTTCCTAATACATGCAACAAAGTACAATGTATATAAAAAAGTAGCCATAAAACAAAAATATTAGAAAAATGTTAATAATCTATTTAAAATATGCAATGTGTATGAAAAATATTCTTAATGTATACAAAAAATGTAGAACCTGCATTGCAAATTGAGCATAAAAGAAAAAACTTAAAAAATGTTGACTGTGTATAAAAAAGGTTAATCTTATAATGTTAAACATGTATTTAAAATGTTCCCTGTATATACCAAAAATGTAGAATGTATATGAAAATGTAGTGATGAAACATAAATTTAAGAAAAATATTAATCATATATTTTAAAAAAATTAGACATGTATAAAAATCTTTTTGATATATACAAAAAATATGTAAGAAAAATGTAGACATGTGTTGAAGAAAAAACGAAAGAAACGGAAGAACAAAATAAAAGAAACACCTAAAGGACGAAGAAAGATAGAGAGCACAACGAAAACCGTGAAAATTTGGGAGAAAAACAAAAGGTCTAAAGTGAAACAAAGGAAACCAAAGAATAACGGTGAAGAAATGAGGAAAACAAAAGAACGAAAGAAAACCACAAAAAAAGGATGAACAAACAAAGGAAAAAAATAGATACAAAAGGAATAAAAACCAAAGAAAAAGTGGTTTTTTTAGAAACATACAAAAGAACCGAGTAAATCATAGAAAAACAAAGAAAAGACAAAAATAATGAAATAAACGAAGATTATTGATGAATAGCAAAGTAAAGGATAAAACGAAAGAACCATGAAAGAAATAAAGAAAATTGAAGAAAAATAGGAAAAAATGAAAAAGGCAAAAAAAAGCCGGATAAACAGGGATCATCACAAGCCCCGATCGAACTGAAGCGAACGCGCGAAGAAGAACCGGCGAATGAAGAAAAAACGCTGAATGGGCTGGCCCAGAAACGATAGGGAAAAGAAAACCTTCATGTGAGATGAAAGCTACACGCCTACACTTGCTATAAGCAAGATATAGCTCTTGCGCTCGCTAGGTGGCAAGTTTATGTCTCCCTTGCAGGCTCAAGATCGTGTTGCCTACAACGAGCAGGCAGTGTGTGGGCCAATTAACAATGTGTTTTGTCACGTTGATCTCATGCTGGCATCATGTACGTATTTTTTCCTTTTTACCTTTTGTTAAAATTTTGGGAGAAACTAAAAACACATATTAGGAAAAATAATTTAGTTAATATGTCACATTTCAAAAATGTTCTTGAATTTTAAAAAATGTATGTGATGATTTAAAAATGTTATAGAATGTAAAAATGTTATGTGATTCAAAAAAATTCACACTATACTAAAAAAGTACGTTACAACAATGTTCACGTGTTTCAAAGTTATATTTGTGATATTTATAAATAATGTTTATACTCCATCCGTTTCTAAAAAGCCCTTTTATAGATAAGAATATGGACTATATACAGATGTATATAGACATATTTTAGAGTGTAGATTCATTTATTTTGCTCTGTTTGAAGTCCATATTGGAATCCCTAAAAAGTCTTATATTTAGGAACGGAGGGAGTATAATTATTATTTTTTGCATAGTTTGAAAAATATGTTTCATATCATTCAATAAAAATATCTCAACTTGTATTTGAAAAAGTTTAACACGTACTGGAAAATTATTCAAAAAAACATTTTAAATAATATATTAATCATGTATTTGATAATTGTTAAACGCATGTAAAAGTGTTTTAGATGTATACGAAAAATGTACAATGTGTTAGAAAAAATAGACATCAAAACATACATTTCAAAAAGGGCAATCATGTATAAAAAATGTTTCTGCTGTATAAAAAGTATATACAATGTGTATGAAAAAATTAAACATGTGCTGGAAAACCGTAAAAAATCCGAAGAAGGAAATAAAGAATGCCAAAAAAGAAAAATCAAAGAAAACCCTATAAAACCCGAAGAAAACCGATACGAAAATAGTGGAAAGCTGAGATAATACCAAAGTCGAAAAATACTCGCGCTCATCTACATTGTTGGGCCAACCATGTAGTCGCCTCGATGTAAGCGATTCCTATAGAAGTGAAACATAACCCTGGCGCTAACTAGCCGAAACAATACTAGCTGGTGCATTTAGCACCCAATAGGGATTGAACAAGGTGGGCAAAGAGCGCGGAGCAACTAATCAACAGGTAACCTCCACAGGCTTCCCACAACGATCAGTTATGCTGCACCGTATGGTGAGCCTAGCTATCGTCATGTGTCGCGTGCTGGATGCACCCGCATGACATTTTTTTTTCTACATGTGTTTTTTTGGGGTTTTGGCTACTTGTGGGTTTTCAGACTTTCCTTAGTTTTTTCTAGGTTTTTGCAATACACAGACACACACACGTGCGCTCTTATGAAGCACACCGTGTGAAAAAATATAATTGTACTACACGATGACACACAAATGCGCTTTTCAAAAAGTGAAAAGAATAACACAATTGTGCTTCACCCTGACACACAATTGTGCTTCCTGAAAAGGTGAAAATCACAGTTGTGCTTCATGGTGAAGCACATATGTGCTTCTCGAAAAGCGAAAAGCGATGAAGCACAGAGCATGGTTGTGTTTCACGATGATGCACGGTTGTGCTTTTTTAGATTTATATATTCCCGGTTTTTCTTTAGGGAAAAAGTTTGTTTAAATCTTTACCTAATAATAAAGTTATTAATGCTTCTGTCCGTATGTTGTAGAGTTGTCTTTAAAGTTGACACAAATTACAACCCAATGCCACTGCTAAGTGAAAAAACGTTGTCTCGGTTCATATATATATATATATATATATATATATATATATATATATATATATATATATATATAGCAGTCATCTATTAAATCAAAAGCGGTCATGCGCTTCCTATTAAAAAAAGGCGGCCATGCGCCCCAGTGGTCCGACTCGTGTATCTCCACCTGAGCATCTCCAATAGATGGTTCAAATGTAAAAATAACTAACTTTTGGACCGTCTGGGGCAAAAAACACTGCTCCAACAGACAGTCCATATAGGTCGCTCGCTGGCAATTAATCTCCATACGCGCAGTCTTTTTTCCCTCTCGTTAGGGTTTCCTTCTCCCATGGCGATTCCGTCGCCGACGTCGAGTTCTTGCCTTCCCGCCCCCAATCTGCCTCACCTGGTGAATGATTCGGGCTGACTAAGGGGGGGGGTCTTAGTATCCCTACCCGGCCTTGATCGTTGCTGGTTGGGACGAGGGGGTTTTGGGTCCGCTTCAACAAGCCCGATCTGTTTTTCATCTCGGGCTAGGGTTTCACGATGGCGACGCTGGGGAAAGATCAGGAGGAAGCAGCTGGATCTTTGTCCGCGGCAGAGGTAGAGCAACTAATGGCAAAACTAGGGCTTCGAGAGGAGGACCTAGATGATGTGGTTTTCGATGAAAAAGAAGCCCCTCCGGCAACAGCTAGATGGATGGCAGTCTGTAGGGTTCATATCTCTAAACCCTATAGCCAGTACTGGTTTTTCAAGAACATGAGATCAGCTTGGGATCTTGCACATGATGTGAAGTTCGGTCCTTTGGAGGAAAATCGCTATACGCTGCAGTTCTTTTGCCTTGGCGATTGGGAACGGGTGATGAACGACGGACCCTGGAACTTCAGAGGCAATGCCATGATATTGGAGCCGTATGATGGAATAACCAAACCAACCTTGGTAAATCTGGACTATCTCAATATTTGGGTGCAGATCCATGATGTGCCGGATCTGTATGCCCATCTGGTACCCGCGTTAGCTGCAAAGGTGGGTCAGGTCCCGTTCACCGAGCCTTTAACACAGGACTTTGCTGGAAATTTGTATAGAGTCTGGGTGAGAATCAATGTGCATAATCCTCTGAAAAATGCGGTTTATATGATCCATGATTCAAAGAGATAGATCTACCGCGTGAGGTACGAATGGCTACCAGATTGGTGTGCTGTTTGTGGCCACCTCGGGCATGTCTACAAGGAGCACGATGATGGAAACCACTACCCGTCTGCTCTATTTTTCAAGGATCTCTGGGCAAGCTGGCAAATGAGGACAGGGGCAGGCCTAGGAGGGGGGCGTGGACGCAGAAGAAGAGGCGGTAGGCGAGGTGGCGGCACAGCTGGCAGAACACAAGTGCCAACAGGACACGCTGCTGGGGAGGATTCTGACCCTGACGCAGAGATGGATGAAGCTGGCAAAAATAGGAAAAGGACTTCAGAACAACATGCGCCTTTGGGTGGCTCGGCACCTCCATCGGGACAGAAACCTTTGCTGACACTACCGCCTAGTACATCAATACCAGAGAGCCTGTCCTCTAAACAAGAGCAGAAGCAGATGCGTACCAACACAGGAAAGAACTCAGATAAGAAGGGATCAGCTCCCGTTAAAACCAATGATGCAAAACCGGCGACCTCCCGTGGGGAGGATCGCCGGGCACAATGAATCTACTGTGTTGGAATTGTCGCGGTGCGGGTAAAGCTGCGACAATTCGAGAGCTTCGCGACTTAGCGAAGCAATTTGCCCCGACAGTGCTATGCATAGTGGAAACACAAATCTCTAAAGCATGTGTCGAAAGTCTTGCTCGTACTCTAGGTTTTAATCATGCTTATGCAGTTAGTAGTGTGGGCCGCAGTGGCGGCATTAGATTGTTTTGGAATAATGGAATAAAACTTGATGTTTTTGGTTACTCTAAGTATCATGTAGATGCAACTGTCTTTGTACCGAATCAGGAAGAATGGCGTCTAACATGTGTATATGGTGAAGCACAAGTGGCGGAGAGATATAAGACTTGGGATCTCCTCAAGTCTTTGGTGCCTGCGAGCTCTCTGCCATGGCTTTGCTTAGGAGATTTCAACGAAGTTCTTCATCCTCATGAACATGTGGGAGTGGGACAAAGGAGGCGTTCACAAATCCAAGGGTTTCGGGATGCAGTGGATGTTTGCGCACTGACTGACCTCGGATACCATGGCAAACAATGGACTTTTGAGAAGAAGACGGCAGGAGGCGGTTACTGCCGGGTAAGACTGGATCGCGCCTTGGCCAATACGGAATGGACCACGATGTTCCCACATGCGATACTAAGCCATGAAACTAGGGCTGCATCTGATCATTGCCCGATCTACAGTTGGAGCCTTCGACCCCGGTGCAAGCAACATCAAAATTGTTCCGTTATGAGGTTTATTGGGAGAGGCATGAGGACTTCGGCTCTTCTCTCCAAGCATTGTGAAGCGGCGCTCCCGAAGGACTAACAGTCGAGCAGATGAGCAGAAAGCTCAGCGACTTGTCGGCGTCTTTAAGGCAGTGGAGTGGGGCTACCATTGGCTGTGTTGCAAAGGAGATAAAAAATTTGAAAAAGGAGTTGTCAGTTTTACGGAATGACCCCCAAAGAATTGCGCCATCACATGCAGAGATAAAAACTACAGACCATCTCGCCGAGCTCTACCGTATGGAGGAGATGATGCAGCGGCAAAGATCTAGGGTGGATTGGCTCAAGGATGGTGACAAGAACACCAAATTTTTCCAGAGACGAGCTAGTATGCGCCGGCGCAAGAACACAATCAAGTCTCTCGAGCGGCCGGATGGTTCAGTGACAAATGACCAAGCTGAGATGGCTATACTAACTAATGATTTTTACAAAAAATTTGTTCAGATCAGAGGGCACTTCAGATATGGACACCGTTCTTAATTCAGTTCCTGTGAAAGTCACACATGCAATGAACGAAGGGCTCACAGCTCCTTATACGGGAGGCGAGGTGAAATCAACACCTTCTAGATGTACCCCACTAAGGCCCCGGGCCCTGACGGATACGTGGCTCATTTCTTTCAAAGGCACCGGGAGTTGTGTGGACTTGAAGTAACCAATGTTGTTCTTCGGATCCTTAGGGGAGAAGAAAGTCCTGACACGATAAATGAGGCTATTTTAGTCTTAATTCCAAAGGTGAAAGATCCCGCTAACCTATCCCAATTCAGACCTATTAGTTTGTGCAATGTACTTTACAAAATTGCTTCCAAGGTTTTATCTAATAGGCTGAAACAAATCCTCCCTGAGATTATATCCGAAGAGCAGTCTGCTTTTGTTCCGGGGCGTGTCATCACTGATAACATCATTACTACCTATGAATGTCTGCATTTTATGAAGAGAAACGAAGCTCAGAGGAACAAATTTTGTGCTATCAAACTCGATATGATGAAGGCGTACGATCGCGTGGAGTGGAACTATTTGGAAGCTATTATGACCAAGATGGGGTTTGCACCATCCTGGATTGCTTTGGTCATGATAATGATAACTTTGGTAAAGTTTTCTGTTTTGTTTAATGGGGGCAAACTCGAACAATTCTCCCCCACAAGAGGAATCCGTCAAGGAGACCCCATTTCTCCATATCTGTTTTTGATTGCAGCGGAGGGCCTTTCGTGCCTCTTAAAAACCCAAGATGAATCATCACACCTCACTGGAATTCGAGTGGCGCCGACGGCTCGGTCGGTAAGCCACTTGTTATTTGCTGATGATAGCCTGCTGTTTGTCAAAGTCAGCTCTGTTGGAGCAAATGAGTTGTCTGCCTTAATGGAAAATTATTGCAATGCTTCGGGCCAAAGGATAAATCTAGCTAAGTCCTCAGTCTTTTTCAGCAAGGGCTGCCCTTCTTCTTTAAAACTTGAGGTAAAGAATGCTCTGAATATCTCAAATGAATCCCTTTCTGATAAATATTTGGGAATGCCTTCTGATATGGGAAATTGCAAGAACGGGGCCTTTAAGTTTCTAAAGGACCGTGTATGGAGCAAGGTCAAGGGATGGTTGGAAAAACTGTTGTCTGCGGGAGGGAAAGAAGTCCTTATAAAATCGGTAGCACAGTCAATTCCAGTCTATTCCATGTCATGTTTCAGACTTCCGCGTGGCCTCTGTGAACATATCAACTCGTTGATTAGGAAGTTCTGGTGGGGCAGCAAAGAGGGAAAACGGAAGCCTAGCTGGGTCTCTTGGAGCACAATGACACAACCAAAATATTGTGGAGGCCTGGGTTTTCGAGATATTGAACTTTTCAACCTTGCTCTCCTCGCTAGACAGGCATGGCGAATCCTTGTGGACCCTGAATCACTTAGTGCTCGCACGCTAAAGGCCAAGTATTACCCGTCAGGAGAGTTTCTACATGTCGAACTAGGTTCGGCCCCCTCCCAGATATGGCGTGCCATTATTGATGGACGCGAGGCGCTCAAGCAAGGTCTGATACGGAGAGTAGGAAATTGTTACTCAACAAGCATATGGCATCACAACTGGCTACCGAGACCTTCAAACATGAGGACAATCATTAGCAGAGTGGCCAATCCACCACAGTTGGTCAATGAACTCATTTTGCCTAGTGCTGAATTGTCGGAGTTGAAGGAAATATGCCCTAGAGGCAATAATAATGTTATTATTTTATTTCCTTATATCATGATAAATGTTTATTATTCATGCTAGAATTGTATTATCCGGAAACATAATACCTGTGTGAATACATAGACAAACCAAACGTCACTAGTATGCCTCTACTTGACTAGCTCGTTAATCGAAGATGGTTATGTTTCCTAACCATAGACATGTGTTGTCATTTGATTAATGGGATCACATCATTAGGAGAATGATGTGATTGACATGACCCATTCCATTAGCTTAGCACCCGATCGTTTAGTATGTTGCTATTGCTTTCTTCATGACTTATACATGTTCCTATGACTATGAGATTATGCAACTCCCATTTGCCGGAGGAACACTTTGTGTGCTACCAAACGTCACAACGTAACTGGGTGATTATAAAGGAGCTCTACAGGTGTCTCCAAAGGTACATGTTGGGTTGGCGTATTTCGAGATTAGGATTTGTCACTCCGATTGTCGGAGAGGTATCTCTGGGCCCTCTCGGTAATGCACATCACATAAGCCTTGCAAGCATTACAATTAATGAGTTAGTTGCAAGATGATGTATTACGAAACGAGTAAAGAGACTTGCCGGTAACGAGATTGAACTAGGTATTGAGATACCGACGATCGAATCTCGGGTAAGTAACATACCGATGACAAAGGGAACAACGTATGTTGTTATGCGGTCTGACCGATAAAGATCTTTGTAGAATATGTGGGAGCCAATATGAGCATCCAGGTTCCGCTATTAGTTATTGACCAGAGACGTGTCTCGGTCATGTCTACATTGTTCTCGAACCCGTAGGGTCCGCACGCTTAAGGTTTTGATGACAGTTATATTATGAGTTTATGCATTTTGATGTACCGAAGTTTGTTTAGAGTCCCGGATGTGATCACGGACATGAAGAGGAGTCTTGAAATGGTCAAGACATAAAGATTGATATATTGGAAGCCTATATTTGGATATCGGAAGTGTTCCGGGTGAAATCGGGATTTTACCGGAGTACCGGGAGGTTACCGGAACCCCCCGGGAGGTATATGGGCCTTAGTGGGCTTTAGTGGAAGAGAGGAGAGGTGGCCAGGGCTGGGCCGCGCGCCCCTCCATCCCAAGTCCGAATAGGACAAGGAGAGGGGGCGGCGCCCCCCTTCCTTCTCTCTCTCCTCTTTCCCCCTCCCGAACGAATCCTATTCCAACTAGGAAGGGGGGAATCCTACTCCCGGTGGGAGTAGGACTCCTCCTGGCGCGCCCTCCTCCTGGCCGGCCGCACCCCCCTGCTCCTTTATATACGGGGGCAGGGGGCACCCCTAGACACCACACAAGTTGATCCACATGATCATATTCTTAGCCGTGTGCGGTGCCCCCTTCCACCATAATCCTCGATAATATTGTAGCGGTGCTTAGGCGAAGCCCTGCGACGGTAGTACATCAAGATCGTCACCACGCCGTCGTGCTGACGGAACTCCTCCCCGACACTTTGCTGGATCGGAGTCCGGGGATCGTCATCGAGCTGAACGTGTGCTAGAACTCGGAGGTGCCGTAGTTTCGGTGCTTGATCGGTCGGGCCGTGAAGACGTACGACTACATCAACCGCGTTGTGCTAACGCTTCCGCTGTCGGTCTACAAGGGTACGTAGATCACACTCTCCCCTCTCGTTGCTATGCATCACCATGATCTTGCGTGTGCGTAGGAAATTTTTTGAAATTACTACGTTCCCCAACAGTGGCATCCGAGCCAGGTTTTATGTGTTGATGTTATTTGCACGAGTAGAACACAAGTGAGTTGTGGGCGATATAAGTCATACTGCTTACCAGCATGTCATACTTTGGTTCGGCGGTATTGTTGGACGAAGCGGCCCGGACCGACATTACGCGTACGCTTACGCGAGACCGGTTCTCCCGACGTGCTTTGCACAAAGGTGGCTAGCGGGTGACAGTTTCTCCAACTTTAGTTGAACCGAGTGTGGCTACGCCCGGTCCTTGCGAAGGTTAAAACAGCACCAACTTGACAAACTATCGTTGTGGTTTTGATGCGTAGGTAAGATTGGTTCTTGCTTAAGCCCGTAGCAGCCACGTAAAACGTGCAACAACAAAGTAGAGGACGTCTAACTTGTTTTTGCAGGGCATGTTGTGATGTGATATGGTCAAGACATGATGCTAAATTTTATTGTATGAGATGATCATGTTTTGTAACTGAGTTATCGGCAACTGGCAGGAGCCATATGGTTGTCACTTTATTGTATGCAATGCAATCGCGCTGTAATGCTTTACTTTATCACTAAACGGTAGCGATAGTCGTGGAAGCATAAGATTGGCGAGACGACAACGATGCTACGATGGAGATCAAGGTGTTGCGCCGGTGATGATGGTGATCACGATGGTGCTTCGAAGATGGAGATCACAAGCACAAGATGATGATGGCCATATCATATCACTTATATTGATTGCATGTGATGTTTATCTTTTATGCATCTTATCTTGCTTTGATTGGCGGTAGCATTATAAGATGATCTCTCACTAATTATCAAGAAGTGTTCTCCCTGAGTATGCACCGTTTCAAAGTTCTTCGTGCTGAGACACCACGTGATGATCGGGTGTGATAGGCTCTACGTTCAAATACAACGGGTGCAAAACAATTGCACACGCGGAATACTCAGGTTATACTTGACGAGCCAAGCATAGACAGATATGGCCTCAGAACATGGAGACCGAAAGGTCGAGCGTGAATCATATAGTAGATATGATCAACATAGTGATGTTCACCAATGAAACTACTCCATCTCACGTGATGATCGGACATGGTTTAGTTGATTTGGATCACGTAATCACTTAGAGGATTAGAGGGATGTCTATCTAAGTGGGAGTTCTTTAAGTAATATGATTAATTGAACCTAAATTTATCATGAAACTTAGTACCTGATAGTATCTTGCTTGTTTATGTTTGATTGTAGATAGATGGCCTGTGCTGTTGTTCCGTTGAATTTTAATGCGTTCCTTGAGAAAGCAAAGTTGAAAGATGATGGTAGCAATTACACGGACTGGGTACGTAACTTGAGGATTATCCTCATTGCTGCATAGAAGAATTACGTCTTGGAAGCACCGCTGGGTGCCAGGCCTGCTGCTGGAGCAACACCAGATGTTATGAACGTCTGGCAGAGCAAAGCTGATGACTACTCGATAGTTCAGTGTGCCATGCTTTACGGCTTAGAATCGGGACTTCAACGACGTTTTGAACGTCATGGAGCATATGAGATGTTCCAGGAGTTGAAGTTAATATTTCAAGCAAATGCCCGGATTGAGAGATATGAAGTCTCCAATAAGTTCTATAGCTGCAAGATGGAGGAGAACAGTTCTGTCAGTGAGCATATACTCAAAATGTCTGGGTATAATAATCACTTGATTCAATTGGGAGTTAATCTTCCAGATGATTGCGTCATTGACAGAATTCTCCAATCACTACCACCAAGCTACAAGAGCTTCGTGATGAACTATAATATGCAAGGGATGAATAAGACTATTCCCGAGCTCTTCACAATGCTGAAAGCTGCGGAGGTAGAAATCAAGAAGGAGCATCAAGTGTTGATGGTCAACAAGACCACTAGTTTCAAGAAAAAGGGAAAAGGGAAGAAGAAGGGGAACTTCAAAAAGAACAGCAAGCAAGTTGCTACTCAAGAGAAGAAACCCAAACCTGGACCTAAGCCTGAAACAGAGTGCTTCTACTGCAAGCAGACTGGTCACTGGAAGCGGAACTGCCCCAAGTATTTGGCGGATAAGAAGGATGGCAAGGTGAACAAAGGTATATGTGATATACATGTTATTGATGTGTACCTTACTAATGCTCGCAGTAGCACCTGTGTATTTGATACTGGTTCTGTTGCTAATATTTGCAACTCGAAACAGGAACTACGGATTAAGCGAAGATTGGCTAAGGACGAGGTGACGATGCGCGTGGGAAATAGTTCCAAAGTCGATGTGATCGCAGTCGGCACGCTACCTCTACATCTACCTTCGGGATTAGTATTAGACCTAAATAATTATTATTTGGTGCCAGCGTTAAGCATGAACATTATATCTGGATCTTGTTTGATGCGAGACGGTTATTCATTTAAATCAGAGAATAATGGTTGTTCTATTTACATGAGTAATATCTTTTATGGTCATGCACCCTTAAAGAGTGGTCTATTCTTATTAAATCTCGATAGTAGTGACACACAGATTCATAGTGTTGAAACCAAAAGATGCAGAGTTGATAATGATAGTGCAACTTATTTGTGGCACTGCCGTTTGGGTCATATCGGTATAAAGCGCATGAAGAAACTCCATACTGATGGGCTTTTGGAACCACTTGATTATGAATCACTTGGTACTTGCGAACCGTGCCTTATGGGCAAGATAACAAAAACATCGTTCTCCGGTACTATGGAGAGAGCAACAAATTGATTGGAAATCATACATACAGATGTATGTGGTCCGATGAATGTTGAGGCTCGTGGCGGATATCGTTATTTTCTCACCTTCACAGATGACTTAAGCAGATATGGGTATATCTACTTAATGAAACATAAGTCTGAAACATTTGAAAAGTTCAAAGAATTTCAGAGTGAAGTTGAAAATCATCGTAACAAGAAAATAAAATTCCTACGATCTGATCGTGGAGGAGAATATTTGAGTTACGAGTTTGGTGTACATTTAAAAGAATGTGGAATAGTTTCACAACTCACGCCACCCGGAACACCACAGCGTAATGGTGTGTCCGAACGTCGTAATCGTACTTTACTAGATATGGTGCGATCTATGATGTCTCTTACTGATTTACCACTATCGTTTTGGGGATATGCTCTAGAGACGGCCGCATTCACATTAAATAGGGCACCATCAAAATCCGTTGAGACGACGCCATATGAACTGTGGTTTGGCAAGAAACCAAAGTTGTCATTTCTGAAAGTTTGGGACTGCGATGCTTATGTGAAAAAACTTCAACCTGATAAGCTCGAACCCAAATCGGAGAAATGTGTCTTCATAGGATATCCAAAGGAAACTATTGGATACACCTTCTATCACAGATCCGAAGGCAAGACTTTTGTTGCTAAATTCGGAAACTTTCTAGAGAAGGAGTTTCTCTCGAAAGAAGTGAGTAGGAGGAAAGTAGAACTTGACGAGGTAACTGTACCTGCTCCCTTATTGGAAAGTAGTACATCACAGAAACCAGTTTCTGTGACACCTACACCAATTAGTGAGGAAGCTAATGATAATGATCATGAAACTTCAGAACAAGATACTACTGAACCTCGTAGATCAACTAGAGTAAGATCCGCGCCAGAGTGGTACGGTAATCCTGTTCTGGAAGTCATGCTACTAGATCATGATGAACCTATGAACTATGAAGAAGCAATGGTGAGCTCAGATTCCGCAAAATGGCTTGAAGCCATGAAATCTGAGATGGGATCCATGTATGAGAACAAAGTATGGACTTTGGTAGACTTGCCCAATGATCGGCAAGCAATTGAGAATAAATGGATCTTCAAGAAGAAGACTAACGCTGACGGTAATATTACTGTCTACAAAGCTCGACTTGTCGCAAAAGGTTTTCGGCAAGTTCAAGGGATTGACTACGATGAGACCTTCTCACCTGTAGCGATGCTTAAGTCTGTCCGAATCATGTTAGCAATTGCCGCATTTTATGATTATGAAATTTGGCAAATGGATGTCAAAACTGCATCCTGAATGGATTTCTGCAAGAAGAGTTGTATATGATGCAGCCGGAAGGTTTTGTCGATCCAAAGGGAGCTAACAAAGTGTGCAAGCTCCAGCGATCCATTTATGGACTGGTGCAAGCATCTCGGAGTTGGAATAAACGCTTTGATAATGTGATCAAAGCATTTGGTTTTGTATAGACTTTTGGAGAAGCCTGTATTTACAAGAAAGTGAGTGGGAGCTCTGTAGCATTTCTGATATTATATGTAGATGACATATTGCTAGTCGGAAATGATATAGAATTTCTGGATAGCATAAAAGGATACTTGAATAAGAGTTTTTCAATGAAAGACCTCGGTGAAGCTGCTTACATATTGGGCATTAAGATCTATAGAGATAGATCAAGACGCTTAATTGGACTTTCACAAAGCACATACCTTGACAAAGTTTTGAAGAAGTTCAAAATGGATCAAGAAAAGAAAGGATTCTTGCCTGTGTTACAAGCTCCGACCAATGTAGAAGATAGAGAGAAAATGAAAGATGTTCCCTATGCTTCAGCCATAGGCTCTATCATGTATGCAATGCTGTGTACCAGACCTGATGTGTGTCTTGCTATAAGTCTAGCAGGGAGGTACCAAAGTAATCCAGGAGTGGATCACTGGACAGCGGTAAGAACATCCTGAAATACCTGAAAAGGACTAAGGATATGTTTCTCATATATGAAGGTGACAAAGAGCTCATCGTAAATGGTTACGTTAATGCAAGCTTTGACACTGATCCGGACGATTCTAAATCGCAAACCGGATACGTGTTTACATTAAACGGTGGAGCTGTCAGTTGGTGCAGTTCTAAACAAAGCGTTGTGGCGGGATCTACATGTGAAGCGGAGTACATAGCTGCTTCGGAAACAGCAAACGAAGGAGTCTGGATGAAGGAGTTCATATCCGATCTAGGTGTCATACCTAGTGCATCGGGTCCAATGAAAATATTTTGTGACAATACTGGTGCAATTGCCTTGGCAAAGGAATCCAGATTTCACAAGAGAACCAAGCACATCAAGAGACGCTTCAATTCCATCCGGGATCTAGTCCAGGTGGGAGACATAGAGATTTGCAAGATACATACGGATCTGAATATAGCAGACCCGTTGACTAAGCCTCTTCCATGAGCAAAACATGATCAGCACCAAAGCTCCATGGGTGTTAGAATCATTACTGTGTAATCTAGATTATTGACTCTAGTGCAAGTGGGAGACTGAAGGAAATATGCCCTAGAGGCAATAATAATGTTATTATTTTATTTCCTTATATCATGATAAATGTTTATTATTCATGCTAGAATTGTATTATCCGGAAACATAATACCTGTGTGAATACATAGACAAACCAAACATCACTAGTATGCCTCTACTTGACTAGCTCGTTAATCGAAGATGGTTATGTTTCCTAACCATAGACATGTGTTGTCATTTGATTAATGGGATCACATCATTAGGAGAATGATGTGATTGACATGACCCATTCCATTAGCTTAGCACCCGATCGTTTAGTATGTTGCTATTGCTTTCTTCATGACTTATTACATGTTCCTATGACTATGAGATTATGCAACTCCCGTTTGCCGGAGGAACACTTTGTGTGCTACCAAACGTCACAACGTAACTGGGTGATTATAAAGGAGCTCTACAGGTGTCTCCAAAGGTACATGTTGGGTTGGCGTATTTCGAGATTAGGATTTGTCACTCCGATTGTCGGAGAGGTATCTCTGGGCCCTCTCGGTAATGCACATCACATAAGCCTTGCAAGCATTACAACTAATGAGTTAGTTGCAAGATGATGTATTACGAAACGAGTAAAGAGACTTGCCGGTAACGAGATTGAACTAGGTATTGAGATACCGACGATCGAATCTCGGGCAAGTAACATACCGATGACAAAGGGAACAACGTATGTTGTTATGCGGTCTGACCGATAAAGATCTTCGTAGAATATGTGGGAGCCAATATGAGCATCCAGGTTCCGCTATTGGTTATTGACCGGAGACGTGTCTCGGTCATGTCTACATTGTTCTCGAACCCGTAGGGTCCGCACGCTTAAGGTTTTGATGACAGTTATATTATGAGTTTATGCATTTTGATGTACCGAAGTTTGTTCGGAGTCCCGGATGTGATCACGGACATGACGAGGAGTCTCGAAATGGTCGAGACATAAAGATTGATATATTGGAAGCCTATATTTGGATATCGGAAGTTGTTCCGGGTGAAATCGGGATTTTACCGGAGTACCGGGAGGTTACCGGAACCCCCCGGGAGGTATATGGGCCTTAGTGGGCTTTAGTGGAAGAGAGGAGAGGTGGCCAGGGCTGGGCCGCGCGCCCCTCCATCCCAAGTCCGAATAGGACAAGGAGAGGGGGCGGCGCCCCCCTTCCTTCTCTCTCTCCTCTTTCCCCCTCCCGAATCCTATTCCAACTAGGAAAGGGGGGGAATCCTACTCCCGGTGGGAGTAGGACTCCTCCTGGTGCGCCCTCCTCCTGGACGGCCGCACCTCCCCCTGCTCCTTTATATACGGGGGCAGGGGGCACCCCTAGACACACAAGTTGATCCACATGATCATATTCTTAGCCGTGTGCGGTGCCCCCTTCCACCATAATCCTCGATAATATTGTAGCGGTGCTTAGGCGAAGCCCTGCGACGGTAGTACATCAAGATCGTCACCACGCCGTCGTGCTGACGGAACTCCTCCCCGACACTTTGCTGGATCGGAGTCCGGGGATCGTCATCGAGCTGAACGTGTGCTAGAACTCGGAGGTGCCGTAGTTTCGGTGCTTGATCGGTCGGGCCGTGAAGACGTACGACTACATCAACCGCGTTGTGCTAACGCTTCCGCTGTCGGTCTACAAGGGTACGTAGATCACACTCTCCCCTCTCGTTGCTATGCATCACCATGATCTTGCGTGTGCGTAGGAATTTTTTTGAAATTACTACGTTCCCCAACAGGAGTAATGGGCCACGGGTAAGCCAACCCGAGCCCCCTGACCTTTCAAGACATCGGGGCAGGCTGCGCCCCTCAAGACCACAGGGCAAAGAGCCGCCTCCTGGGGAGTCTGCGGCAAGGCGGCCGACTGCCCGCTCACGGCCGAGTTCCAGGGACGACTTCCAGTGAAGCCGGCTTTGGAGAGTCGGTCGGCGACTCCAACAAACCGTGACCTCATCAAGGGGGACGGGGCTGGGACGTGGCTACAATGAAGCCCACTCCCCGCCCCTTACCAAGGGCAGGCATGGCTACAGCGCGCCATACTTGGGAGGATCTCCCTGCGGCGTGGCACTGTTGCCCAGCCGGCCCTGACATCAGCACCACTGTACCTGGTCCTGCGCCCACGACGGCTTGTCTGTACGGCCTGGAGGCAGCAGGGCCCACCAGCCAGCGAGACCTCGGGAGACGGCGGGAGCACCACTAGTCAGACCCAACGGGAGTCGGCCTGGGGGAGTCGGCCGAGCCCTCCCCCGGGGCCCACGTGCCATTAATCGAGAAGAGATGGGGAGTGGCCACAGTGATCGCCCGCCAGGCGGCGGGGCTATTGCCATGACCCCATGACCAAGCTTGCATCATCAGGAGCACGGCTACAGCAATCAGCTGCCGGCAAGACCCGCCCGCGGCGGACGCGGCCTGTCGGCTCCGTACCAGACCAATCGGCGGCCCCAGCAGCCGACGGAGAAGTCGGAGGTCGGAGACACTGACGGCTGGGCCCGACCCAGTCACATTACCATTGTACCCCTGGGGGTAGGCCTATATAAACCCCCCAGGGCACCCATGCAAAGGGTTGGATCCTAGAAGTTCTATACCTCACCAGATAGAGGGAGAGAGCTAGCCCTGCCCTCTCCTACCACCATACACAGCTCAAGGAGCAACCGTGTAAACCCTTGACTATAGTGATCATGCGGAGACCCTCAGAGCAGCAGTAGGGGTATTATCTCCCCGGAGAGCCCTGAAGCTGGGTAAGATTCGCCGGCGTGCATGTCTTCGCCTCATCCCGTTTCTAGGCACCGGCGACGTTCTACTCACCCCCACCATGATAAGCCATCCGTTGGCATATGTCGCACCAAACCCCCGACATTTGGCGCCCACCGTGGGGCATGGTGCACCACCGTCCGGAGATCTGTTTTGGACGGGAACCCTTTTCCTCCTTGGCGAGCGCAGCCAGCCAGGCACGCCAGATGAAGTTTGCGTCGATGCGCTGCGCGGCGTGGAGATCACCTGCGCAGCCAGCTCCTTGGCCGAACTTGTCGGCGAGGTCTGCCTCTCCGACGAGCCTGCGTCTGACGTAGGCGTAGGCGGCCCCGAAAACCTCCTCGCGAGCCTCCTCGATCAACTCCACGTTTCTGGCGAGCCTGCCGTAGACTTGGAGTCCGTAGGCTCCACCGACCCGATGCTGGTCGACTTCGACACCGCGTCGGTCGACGCGTTCCCCTCCAACGTGGTGGTCTACGACGAACCTTTTCCCCACGCCGGAGAGCGACGGGAGCACCATCACTGAGATGCTCATCATCAGTCATGACGAGTTCCCTGGTGGAAGGGCACCCGACTCACTCGGCGCGACTCTCTCCATTCTTTTCCGTCAATGTTCTTACCCGGTGGTTCTCATGAAGATGCTCTACTAGTTCAATATTCTCCATTCTTTTCTTCTCCGATGGTTTCAAGTCAAGCTTTGTTGATCTTACCCTTTTCCTCATTTCAATACCTTCTCATACCGGTGCACTTCATAATAATTCACTTATCGCTATTCATTTGTTCCGGCGTGCTCAAGTTTTCTCAAAAGGCTCGTCTTGTCATTCAAGATCCTTTCAAGCTCTTTCGAGATTGCTATCTCATTCAAGCCATTTAATTCAACCGGTGCAACCTCTCTTTTAAATCATTTCAACGGTGTTTCTTTTGAGTGGGCCCTAACCCACAGGTCTTTTTCCAGGATCTTACCTGACGCTTCTAATTCTCCCGGAGATATCCTTAAAATTATTTTCGAAGTTTGACGTAAGAATGAATTGCCATCAGTCAAATGTCTTTCTCCAAGATCTTTCAAAATTCTTTTCATCGTTGGCTCAATCTTTCCATTCGTCATTTCGGAGTGTCTAAATAATTCATGGTGGTGTTTTTCGTCATCATTCTCAACATTTAAAGACCAAGGAATAATTTTCTCTTCAATCATATCCGTTCTCGTGAAGATTCGTGATTCTAGCTTGTTGCCTTCCTCTCATAATTGCTTTCGATTGTGAGAATTCTTTTCACCCAGCCGAAGTAATTCAGGAGTCATTCTAGTTTGTTTCTCCGGAGGCTATCAATTCAGAATTATTCATTCTCAGCTTTCAACTCTTTTTCTCTAAATCTTACCGGTGCATCATTCAAATATTCTCTAATCAGCTCATAGTCTCGTCGTTCTCATGGATCTAAATTCTCTCAAGCATCTTCGTGTATTTGCTAATCCTTCCCGGAGTTTCTTCATGTTTTAATCGTTCTTTTTCAATTCTGACGGTGGTTCGCTCAAGATTCTTCTTCCTTCATTTGCCATATCAACTTATTCGTTGTTTCAACCCTTCCGGTGGTTCGTTCAATACCTTCTCAAGTTTGCGCTATATCTATCTTAATCCTTGATACGAGAATAAGTAGTGTGCCAAATCCGTTGCTTGGCATCAATTTAATTGATGAAGGATAAGCATAATGTAATTCTTATTCTTGTTTCATCCAAGTGATTAATTCCTTATTCCGGAGGTTCATCAAAATTCTTGATTTCTTTTGCTCATCTTTCTTTCCCGGAGTTCCAAGCTCTAATTATCACGGAGGTTCATCTAAATCATTACAAGGTTTCACCTTGTGTTTTCAACTTCTCTTTCCTTTTGTTTGATCATCCTTTTGTTACCGGAGTTCTTCTTGAAGGTTCTACATGATGGTCCATCAAGGATTTAATTCCTCCTCGAAGTGTTCATTAAGATTCTTTTCAGAGGAGCTCAAGTATTCTTTATCTTGCATTTCAAAGTGCAATTCTTTCAACCTTATCATTTGAGGTGGTGCTATGTCATTCTTCATAATTTGAGTTCATGCTTTCATGATTCACATCTTGTTAAGAGTGAGATATGTTAAATCCATCAACCTCTTCGTTGGAGTTTTTCTTGGGTTATATATCACCTAAAGCTTCCCCTAAGGATTGTTGCTATTATGGTGCTTATAAATGACCCAAGTTCTTCATTCATCTTTTCCAGTGCGATATACTTTCTCGTCAATTTGTTCATATCAATCCAATTTTTTTCCGGTGAGTGGCAGGTTGTCACCTCATAATTTGAGATGGATTCCATAAGACCATATCAAGCTTATTCTTTTCGTTGTTGGTTTTCCAACAACTCCGTTCTAGCATTTGTCGCAAGCGTGCTCCCTCGAGATCTTGTTTCCCTTCGTTCATCCCATTCCATTCTTACTTTTGTTCCGGAGGCAGTGTATTGTGATTTCATCAACTATCTTCTCATCTTATCAAGTTCTTATTTAATTCCTTTTCTTTTCAATCGGAGTGCTTTCAACCTTGTTCTTCCTTGTTCCTCTTTTCTAATGGAGTGTTTTCAGCTTTGATCATCTCTGTTGTTTCCTTTACTCAAAATGGCTTAACCTCGCAAGGTTCTTTGGTTTCACTTGTTTGTCAAAGAAGCAACTTAGTTTTACCCCTTCTCTTTCTCTTCAGTTTTCCCTCCGATGCCATTCTAGATCTCGGGACGAGATCCTCTCGTAGTGGTGGAGTGTTGTAACGCCCCGAGGCCGATGTGCCAGGTGTCCTCCAGTTATTCGCTGTTGTTGTCTTGTCATTGCTTGTGTGTCATGCATTGCATATCATGTCATCATGTGCATTTCATTTGCATACATGTTTGTTTCATGCATCCGAGCATTTTTCCCGTTGTCCGTTTTGCATTCCGGCGCTCCGTTCTCCTCTGGTGGTCCTTTCTACCTTTCTTTCGTGTGTGGGGATTAAACATTTCTGGATTGGACCGAGTCTTGCCAAGCGGCCTTGGTTTACTACCGGTAGACCGCCTGTCAAGTTTCGTACCATTTAGACTTCGTTTGATGCTCCAACGGTTAACCGAGGGACCAAAAAGGCCTCGTGTGTGTTGCAGCCCAACACCCTTCCAATTTGGCCCAAAACCCACCTAAACCTATTCTATCATCTAGAGCGTTCGATCATGATCGCGTGGCCAAAAACCGCACCTCATTTGGACTCTCCTAGCTCCCTCTACCTCTATAAATACACCCCTTCATTTTCGTTTTCGGATCTTTCCCCGAAACCCTAGCCATCTCCCTCCTCGCGTCGCCGGACACGTCCATCCCGCACCGGACATGTCCGCCGGACGCGTCACTCCGGCGAATCCCGTCGCGCCACGTCACCCCGCCGCCGCTCCCCTCCACTTAGCGCGCGCCACCTGGCCGGCCACCGCGCCCCACTTCGCCCCCGCGCCCGCTGGCCTGCGGAACCCAATTCGGGCCCGCGCGAGCCCGCAACCGCCGCCGCCTGGTGACCGTGCCCGCGCCGCCTCCCGCTCCTTGCCGCGCCGCCCCGATGCGCCCGCGCCTCGCCGGTGCAGCCGCCCGCCGCCTTGCGCCTCGCATCGCCGGATCCCCGCCGCCACGTCGCCGCCCCGGATCTGCACAGCCGCGCCGCCGTGTATCCCTTTCTTCGGCCAGATCCAGCCTCTGCCGGCCCGTTCTTGCCGGATCCGCCCCGCGCCACCGTCCCCAGTCTTCTCCGTTGCCGGCGCCGTCGTCCTGTCGTTCGCCGCCGTCGGCCTCCGCTCGGCGCGTCGGGAAGAGGAGCCCCGCCGCTCGTTCTCTCGTGGGCCGCAGCTTCTTCAGGCCCAGCCGCGCTGGCCTACCTTGCCTCCTCTCTTTTGGGCCGAAGCCCATGGTGAGCTGCCCCTGTTAAACCCCGCTCTGTGCGTTTTATAGTTTTTGACGCTCGCCGGGAAAAACTGCTAAGTCCCCAAAATTCCCAGTTTCATATGCCCATCTTCATTATGTCGTAACTTTGCGTTCATAGCTCCGATTCGTGCATATAGCATATCAAAATGTTCGTCTCAGAGAGTACATCATTTCATCTCATTGCATCATTTTCATTTGAGTTCATCTTGATGCCCGAAATGCTGTTAGAAGAGTGCTATTTGAGATAGTTGTCAGATCTGCTGCTCCATTTAGATATTTGTCATTTTTGCCATGATTATTGTGTGCATGATATGCCCTTGAGCTCTACATATGTTTTGTTATATGCTTTGCCATCTTTCCAGAGGTGCTATCCATGTATGTTTGTGATGTGTGTGGTGACTAGCACAAGCTTGCAAAGTGAGGCACTTGGTAATGCTGATTTCAGGGACTTAGCATTTCCATTAAGTCCTTGATCTGTTCATTTCATGATGCCATATGTTCATGTTGTTTCCTAGTGATCCGTGCCTCTTTTGAGGATGATCAGTAAGGATGTTTTGTTAATCTTGTAAGTGCTATATCCATCCATGTCTTTGTTTGCAATTATGGAGCACCCTAGCTTGAGTCAATCGAGCTCTACTTTTGCTATTTCGTGAATCTGGGCAGATTGTCTACTGGTTAGCGATTTTGCCGAGGATGTTGTAGTTGATCCGTGCATGCTATGTTATTGTTCTTGCCATGTCTAGCTTGTATAATGTGTATTCTTGATGGTTGTATGCTTAGATTGTCATGCTTTTCTCTGTAGTGAGTGCATCGAGCTCGTTAATATGCCTACTTGATATCTGTTTCAGCATGCTCCAGTTTTCACTAAGTCTGAGAACTGATTATGTTTTTGCCATGTTCACATGCTTGCAATTGTATTTTCTGATCCCTTTTGGCTCAAGGTCACTAAGGGACTTTTGTTAAGCTCTTTGAGTATCTCCATGCCATGCTTTACTTTTCCATGTTCAGGCCCTGTAGCATATAGTTTTCATGCTCCAAAGAGTGCTATCTGATCTGAAATTCCAGGCTTGTGTTAATTTCACTAAGTCTGAAATCTGTTTATCAATTGCATTTTTGCCATGCTTGTTTGAACCTGTTAGTGGATGAATTGGCCGTAGCTCAGTGTTCATCTTTTGTTAAGCATCATGAATGGATCACTGCCATGTATTTTGTTGCCATGTTTGAGTGTTGTAGCATGTTCATCTTGTTGCATTTAGTTGGCTACTTGCTGTAAATCGCAGACCGTTGTCATATTTGAATTGCTTGCCTTTTCCAAACCGTAACTCCGATTCCAGTGATCTTTATATCGTTTTCAAGCGGTTTCATCTCATCTTTCCAGTGGAACACTTGGATTTCCAAGTTGAGGCCATATCCTATCATTCCTTGTCAAATCATGCATATGCCTCGCACACCGCATCCCGCATATCATACCATGTTCATGTGTTGGTTGTTTACTTTGTTGTGTGCTTCTTTTCCGGTGTTTGCTTCTTCGGGTTGGTTCCGATAACGTCGCGTTTGTGAGGACCCGTTCGTCTACGTCCGTTTGTCTCCTTCATGGACTCGTTCTTCTTCCTTGCGGGATATCAGGCAAGATGATCATACCCTCGAAATCACTTCTATCTTTGCTTGCTAGTTGCTCGCTCTTTTGCTATGCCTATGCTGCGATACCTACCACTTGCTTATCATGCCTCCCATATTTTTGAACCAAGCCCCTAACCCACCTTGTCCTAGCAAACCGTTGTTTGGCTATGTTACCGCTTTGCTCAGCCCCTCTTATAGCGTTGTTAGTTGCAGGTGAAGATTGAAGTTTGTTCCTTGTTGGAACATGGATATGTTGTTCCTTGTTGAAACATGTTTACTTGTTGGGATATCACAATATATCTTATTTAATTAATGCATCTATATACTTGGTAAAGGGTGGAAGGCTCGGCCTTATGCCTGGTGTTTTGTTCCACTCTTGCCGCCCTAGTTTCCGTCATATCGGTGTTATGTTCCCGGATTTTGCGTTCCTTACGCGGTTGGGTTATAATGGGAACCCCTTGACAGTTCGCTTTGAATAAAACTCCTCCAGCAAGGCCCAACCTTGGTTTTACCATTCGCCACCTAGCCTTTTTCCCTTGGAGTCGCGCATCCCGAGGGTCATCTTATTTTAACCCCCCCGGGCCAGTGCTTGTCTAAGTGTTGGTCCAAACTGAGTAGACTGCGGGGCCACCTCGGGGAAACTTGAGGGCTGGTTTTACTTGTAGGATGTCTCATCCGGTGTTGCCCTGAGAACGAGATATGTGCAGCTCCCATCAGGATGTCGGCACATCGGGCGGCTTTGCTGGACTTGTTTTACCATTGTTGAGGATGTCTTGAAGAACCGGGATACCGAGTCTGATCGGAATGTCTCGGGAGGAGGTCTATTCCTTCGTTGACCGTGAGAGCTTGTCATGGGCTAAGTTGGGACACCCCTGCAGGGATTTGAACTTTCGAAAGCCGTGCCTGTGGTTATGGGCAGATGGGAATTTGTTAATGTCCGGTTGTAGATAACTTGAACCTTAACTTAATTAAAATGAATCAACCGCGTGTGTAACCGTGATGGTCTCTTTCCGACGGAGTCCGGGAGGTGAACACGGTGTTGGAGTTATGTTTGACGTAGGTTGTTCTAGGATCACTTCTTGATCATAGTTTATCGATCGTGCTTTGCCTTCTCTTCTCGCTCTCATTTGCGTATGTTAGCCACCATATATGCTAGTCGCTTGCTGCAGCTCCACCTCATACCTTTTACCTTACCCATAAGCTTAAATAGTCTTGATTGCGAGGGTGCGAGATTGCTGAGTCCCCGTGGCTCACAGATACTTCCAAAACTAGCTTGCAGGTGCCGATGAGTCCGTGCAGATGATGCAACCAAGCGCAGGAGGAGCTCGATGAAGATCTTGTCCTTTGTGTTGTTTCGTTCTAGTTGATCAGTAGTGGAGCCCAGTTGGGGTCGATCGGGGACCGTGTCACTTTTGGGGTTCTTCTTTATTTTTGGTTCCGTAGTCGTACTTTGATTGTATTTGGATGTTGTAATGCTTTTTTCATGTAATTGTGTGTAGTGGCGATTGTAAGCCAACTATGTATCCTTTTCCCTTATGTATTACATGGGTTGTGTGAAGATTACCTCACTTGCGACATTGCTTTCAATGCGGTTATGCCTCTAAGTCGTGCTTCGACACGTAGGAGATATAGCCGCATCGAGGGCGTTACAGCGACCGAGACGGCCGCCCAAGAGCAGTGGAACGACGGGACGACTGTCCGCCTCCCCCTCCCCGCAAGGAGAGGTGAGTCTCCCCACCGCCTGTTGACCATCCAACTCTCGGTGACCGCCTTGGCCGCCGAGAGGGAGTTGGGGAGAATGACGCCCGCCACCGGATCGACCGACTTCACCGGTCCCTGGCGCTGGAAGAAGAAGACGAGCTGGGTCCGCCTTGTTTCGGGCCCCGCATTCGGGACGAGCCCTTTTCTAGAGGGTTCACGCTCCCAAGAGACACGCCCAAGTATACCGGCTCCGTGAAGCCGGAAGACTGGCTAGTCGACTACTCCACGGCTGTCAGCATAGCAAATGGCAACAAGCGTGTCGCCGTAAAGTATGTTCCGCTCATGCTCCAGGGCACGGCCCGGACATGGCTGAACAGCCTAAAGCCCCGCAGCATCAACAGCTGGGTCGACTTCACCGAAGCATTCGTCCGCAACTTCACCAGCACATACAAGCGTCCTCCCAAGCCTCGTCAGCTCTCCTTGTGCGTGCAAGGTCCTGACGAGTCGACTCGCGACTACCTCACGCGTTGGGCCGAGCTCCGGAACTCCTGCGAGGGCGTGCACGAGGTGCAGGCCATCGAGTACTTCACAGCCGGGTGCAGGGAAGGCACCCTCCTCAAGCACAAGCTCCTCTGCGACGAGCCAAAAACCCTCGACGAGCTGCTGATCATAGCGGACAAGTATGCTACGGCCGACTCCTCCATGAAGACGGAAATTCAAATCAGCACGACTGGCAAAGTAGCTCCTCAGGCCCCAAGAACTCCGGCAGCAGACGCCGGCCGGCGACAACAGCAGGGCGACCACAAGCGCAAGGCCCCGCTGCCGGCTTCCAGCAGCCGGCAGGTCGCGACCCTCGAAGCCCAGCAACCAGAGGAGCATCCTCCGCCCAAGCGACAGAAAGGCGGCAAGCCGAACTGGTTGTCGGCCTTCTCCTACGAGCAGACCTTGGATGGACCATGCAAGTTCCACAGCGACGCGAAGCCATCGAATCACACCACTCGGAAGTGCCACTGGCTCACCAGGATCGCCAAGGGAGACGGCCTCCTGCCACCCCCGCCTGCTGGGCAGCCGCCTCCGCCTCCGCCTCCGCCCCAGCAGCCGGCAGTCAGGCCAGTCGGCGCAGTACAAGACGAGTACCCTAAAGAGCACGGAGCCTACGTGGTGTTCACCAGTGTGGCTGATGATCGACGCAGCAGGCGGCTGCAGCGACAGGAGGTGAACGCAGTAGCCTCAGAGACGCCAGAGTTCATGCATTGGTCCGAGAGGCCCATCAGCTGGAGCAAGGCTGACCACCCAGAAGTGATGCCGAGTCCGGGCTCCTACGCCTTGGTCCTGGACGCCACCTTTGCCACGGACAAACGGGCCGCGTGTTTTTCACGAGTCCTGATAGATGGGGGCAGCAACATCAACATCCTGTACAAAGCCACCATGGAGAAGTTAGGAATCAAGCAGAGACAGCTTCAGAACAGCCGGACTGTGTTCCACGACATTGTTCCTGGGCTTTCCTGTTCACCAATCGGCAAGATCCTGATTGACGTCCTCTTTGGGGACAAAGATCACTTCCGAAGAGAGTCTGTTTGGTTTGAGGTGGTGGACCTTGAGAGCCCGTACCATGCGCTGCTTGGCCGGCCCGCCTTGGCCAAGTTCATGGTGGTCCCCCACTACGCCTACCTCAAGATGAAGATGCCCAGTTCCAGGGGAATTCTGACTGTGGCCGGCGACTACCGGAAGTCCTCCGCCTGCGCGGCCGAGAGCAGTCGGCTGGCCGAGTCCCTGGTGATTGCGGCCGAGAAGCGACTCCTTGAGCAAGCTGTGGTGATGGCCGGCAAGCAGCCGGAGATATCGCCCGACCCGAAGGAGTCGGAAGCCGAAGGTTCGTTCAAGCCGGCCAAAGAGACAAAGAAGATACCCTTGGATCCGGAGCACCTAGAGAGGTACGCTGTCATAGGTGCAAACCTCGACAGCAAATAGGAAGGCAAGCTCGTCGATTTCCTCCATGAGAATCGGGACATCTTCGCATGGTCTCCCAAAGACATGCCAAGTGTGCCGACGGAATTCGCCGAGCACAAGTTACACGTCCGATCTGATGCAAAGCCGGTCAGGCAGCCCCTGCGCCGCTTATCAGAAGAGAAGAGAAGAGTTGTCGGAGAAGAGATAGCCCGACTCCTAGCAGTCGGCTTCATTATGGAAGTTTTCTTCCCGGAGTGGCTGGCGAATCCGGTCCTGGTGCTAAAGAAGAACAAGCAATAGCGAATGTGTATTGACTACACGAGCCTCAACAAGGCCTGCCCCAAGGACCCGTTTGCTCTGCCAAGAATTGATCAGGTGATGGACTCCACAGCCGGATGCAAGCTGTTGAGTTTTTTGGATGCGTACTCAGGATATCACCAGATCAAGCTGAACCCGGCTGACAGATTGAAGACCGCCTTCATCACGCCGTTTGGAGCATTCTGCTACCTCACCATGACGTTCGGCTTGAGGAATGCCGGTGCCACCTTTCAGCGTTGCATGCAGAAATGTCTCCTCAAGCAGCTCGGCAGGAACGCCCACGTCTACGTGGATGATGTGGTGGTGAAGACGGGGAAGCATGGAACACTGCTGGAAGACCTCAAGGAGACCTTTGAGAACCTGCGCCGATTCCAGATCAAGATCAACCCCGAGAAGTGCGTCTTCGGAGTACCAGCTGGCCAGCTGCTAGGCTTCCCGGTCTCTGAACGCGGCATAGAATGCAACCTAGTAAAAATCAAGGCCATCGAGAGAATGGAGGTACCTAGCCGACTGCTGGATGTGCAGAAGTTCACCGGCTGCTTGGCGTCCATCAGCCAATTCATCAGTCGGCTGGGCGAGAAAGCTCTCCCCTTATACCAACTCATGAAGAAGACCACTTTTTTTGAGTGGAACCATAAGGCGGACGAAGCTTTCCACCAGTTGAAGAAGATGCTGACTACTCCACCCGTCCTGGCAGCTCCGACTCCCAAGGAACCTATGCTCCTGTACATCGCCGCCACCAGCCGAGTAGTCAGCACAGTCATTGTAGTAGAGCGCAAGGAGGAAGGTAAGGCGCTACCTGTCCAGAGACCAGTATATTACCTGAGCGAGGTACTGTCGACCTCCAAGCAGAACTACCCCCACTACCAGAAGATGTGCTATGGCGTGCACTTTGCCGCCAAGAAATTGAAGCCTTACTTTCAAGAACATCCAATCACGGTGGTCTGCACGGCTCCACTTGCCGAGATCATCAGTAGCCGAGATGCCTCTGGTCGAGTGGCCAAGTGGGCCATAGAGCTGGCTCCTTACACCATCTACTACCAGCCCCGCACTGCTATCAAGTCACAAGCACTTGCCGACTTCCTCGTCGACTGGGCCGAGACCCAGTACCTGCCTCCAGCACCTGACTCCACCCATTGGCGGATGCACTTCGACGGCTCCAAGATGCGCACCAGCTTGGGAGCCAGCGTCGTTCTCACCTCTCCCAAAGGCGACAAGCTCAAATATGCACTGCAAATCCATTTTTTCGCCTCCAACAACGAGGCCGAGTACGAGGCGCTCATTCACGGGCTCCGGCTTGCCAAAGAACTTGGCATCCGCCGGATCTTGTGTTATGGCGACTCGGACTTAGTGGTCCAGCAGTCGTCTAGCGATTGGGACGCAAAAGATGCAAACATGGCGAGCTACCGTTTCCTCGTGCAGCAACTCAGCGGGTATTTCGAAGGGTGCAAGTTCCTCCATGTGCCAAGAAACGACAACGACCAAGCAGACGCCTTGGCACGAATCGGCTCTACCCGCCAAGCAATACCATCTGGCGTCGCCCTTCAACGCCTCCTCAAGCCGTCTGTCAAGCCTTCACCAGAATCAGACTCCATCTTTGTGCCGGCTCCTCCCGAAGACGGCGGATCCGACTCCAGAGCTCCGGCAGTCGGAACGGGGACTTTGGCAGGAGACTCCAAAGCAGCCATAGTCGAGCCCGGCCCGGGGACTGCGGTGACGGACTCGAAGATTCCAAAACTCGGCCCAAGGACCGAGCCAGTCGGCCTGGGGACTTCATCAGCCCAACAAGCGGCTCTTGACTCCAGCCCGCCGCCTCCCAGCCCAGCCGCCCTCATCCAAGTCGCAGTTCTGATAGTCGACGAAATAGCAGCACCCTCATGGGCCTAGCCCATCCTCAAATTTCTGGTGAACAAAGAGCTACCAACTAATGAGACGTCAGCTCGGCAAGTACAACGCCGGGAAGCAGCTTATACCATAATCAACAGAGAGCTGGTCAGGCGCAGTGTCACTGGTGTCTACCAACGCTGCGTAGAGCCAGAGCAAGGCCAGGCGATCCTCAAAGACATCCATCAAGGCGAATGTGGCCACCATGCGGCTTCAAGAGCACTCGTCGCCAAAGCTTTTCGGCACGGTTTCTTTTGGCCGACTGCCTTGGAGGAGGCCAAGGAGTTGGTCCAAAAATGCAAAGGGTGCCAGAAGTTCAGCTCCAAGCCACACCAGCCGGCTTCCGCGCTCAAGACCATCCCCATTGCTTGGCCTTTCGCAGTTTGGGCTCTAGACATGGTGGGACCATTCAAAACAGCACGAGGTGGTTTAACTCACCTACTTGTCGCAGTGGACAAGTTCACCAAGTGGGTGGAAGTAAAGCCAATTAAGAAACTGAATGGTCTGACTGCCGTGACCTTCATCACCGATATCACAATTCGGTACGGCATACCACACAGCATCATCACCGACGACGGCACAAATTTTGCCAAAGGAGCCTTGGCCCGTTTCTGCGCAACACAGGGCATCCGACTGGACCTAGCGTCCGTCGCCCACCCGCAGTCAAACGGCCAAGTGGAGCGAGCAAACGGCCTCATCCTGTCCGGCGTCAAGCCTCGGTTGATCGAGCCTCTGGAGCGCTTGGCTGGCTGCTGGCTCGACGAGCTGCCAGCCGTCCTCTAGAGTCTGCGCACGACTCCAAACAAGTCAACCGGCTTCACGCCCTTCTTCCTCGTCTACGGTGCCGAAGCCGTCATCCCAACGGACATAGAGTTCGACTCCCCACGAGTCACCATGCACACCGAGGAGGAAGCAGAAGAAGCACGACAAGACGGCGTTGATCTGCTGGAAGAGGGCCGGCTGCTGGCACGCAGCCGGTCCGGCATCTACCAGCAGAGCCTGCGCCGATACCACAACAGGAAGGTCAGGCCAAGATCTTTCCAAGAAGGCGACCTTGTGCTTCGGCTGATCCAGCGAACAGCCGGCCAACACAAGCTGTCGCCGCCTTGGGACGGCCCTTTCATCATCAGCAAAGTATTAGGCAACGACTCCTACTACCTGATCGACGCTCAGAAGCCCCGAGCACGCAAGAAGGACGACTCTGGCAAGGAGACAGAGCGGCCATGGAATGCAAATCTTCTCCGAAGATTTTACAGTTGATGCAGTATGTACCACGCTACCTTTTGTATTAAAGTACCAAGACTTCGGGCCCCCCGAGACGAGCTCGGGGACTGCCCTCTTTTGTCTGTATGATAAAAATTATGCCTACAAGTATGTTTACTCTTTGTCATACCGTGTGGCACCGGGCTCGACAAGTCGGCCCGGGGACTTGCCGCCTTGCACTATGAAATGCTTCCTGCAGCCGGACAAGTAGTATGTAGCATCTAAGCCGTCTTCTGTCAAAAGCCGCAGCTCGCAGAGCGACTGTACGGTGGGCTGAGGTAAGGTAGAATGCGTGCTCGCACGAAAAATGGCTAAGGACTCAAAGCATAAAACATAGCTCAAGACGGCTTCCAGCCTTTCTCGCAAATCGATTCTCGGATAGTCAGATTGTCGTTTTCTATCCAACTTGCTCAAAGAATCTTGAAATCGGCTAAGTACTTGCTTTCCCAAAGTAGCCTAGCACTTGATCCAGCAACAGTCTGTAGAGTGGCTGTCCGATTGGCAAGGCAGGCAACTAGGGGAAAGCGGCAAAGGAAAACATCCAAAAGAACAATGAGCAAGAAAGGATAGATATATAAATTTACATAACATAGGCCCTTGGCCGAATTGTCAAGCAGAGGTTCAAAATACACCCCGCGGGTGGAATTGTGTGAATTAACAAGTTCTTCAAAAGACTACTGAAGCAGATAAAACAAAAGGCACAGCGGTAGCTTAGGAGGCGGCAGACGGAGTCGGGGGGTCGGAGGAGGCGCCAGCATCAGTCGTCGGGGCGGTCGGCCGGCTAGTCTCGGCTTGATCGCCTCCGGCAGCAGTCGGATCGGTCGCACGCGGCTCGTTGCTGGAGGCGCGGTCGGGCTGAGGCTGGCCGTCTTCTGGTGCCTCCGCCTCGCCCTCATCCTCCGCCTCGTCCTCCTCCTCAACGCTGGAGCCGATCACCTCCGCCGAGTCTTCGCCGTAGTCTGGGTTCATCCCAAACCACTCCGGCGGGACCTCCTCGCCGTCTTCAGACCGCTCGGGGACGAAGATGCTCGTATCGGTGTACTCGGCGATCGCCGCAGCACGCTTTACGAGGGCGTCTTCCGCAGCCGCCAGCTCTGACTGGGCCTCCGACCGAAGCGTGGCCAACCGGTCTAGATCCAGACCCGGGTACCACGCCTTGACGAAATCCAAGGCCCGGCGTGCTCCAGCCCGGGCCGAAGAGCCCTTCCAGGCCTCGAGGCGACCAGCCGCGACCTCCAACCAGTTGGCCGTCAGGCTGGGGGTGCGCGGAGCCTGCATATCCGTCCAAAGGGCGGAGATCGCCTGGCCGCCGATGCGCTGAAGCCGGCGCAGCATCCGGTGCGCCGGCCGGAGGCGAGCCTCGATACTCAAGATGTGCTCATCAAGAGTTCGGGGGGCGTCGGCGGCGATCTCTGCGCCCTCCGCCCTCCGACTTGCATGATCGGCCTCGATGGCTTGGATAGCGGCCTGCGACTGTCCAGGGAAGAAGTCTGTAAAAGATGCGAAGAAACAGAAAAGCGAGTCAAAAAACCAAGAGTCGGCACGACCTAAGTCGGCAGCTCAAAGAAAGAAAACAAAGAGACTCACCATCAACGATGTCTTCGATCTCGTGGAAGCCGGAGGATAGCAATGCCTCCTTGTCAGACCAGGAAGAGCGCTCGCTCGCGAACTCGGCCAGGAGGGCGGCCTCCGTCTCCCTCTGCGACTTCGCGAGCAGCCCCTTCTGCTCTGCCAACTGAGTGGCCAGCAGATTGCGCTCCGCAGCGAGCTTGCTGCACTCCTCCCCTTTGGCGAGCAGGGCGGAGTTGGCTTCACTCAGCTACTGTTGAAGAGCAGCGTTGGCCCCTGAAGGAAAGAAAGAAAGACAGCAGTCGTCAATAAAGTAGGTCGCCGGGGAGATCCGGCCCGACTGCTCAGCAGTCGGCCCGAATCTCGGGGACTACAGCCCGCGGGTGCGCTAGCGCGCCCCCGCAGAGAAGAGAAAAAGGAGAAGGACTTACTCTGGCTCTCCGCCAAGTCGGCGGTCCGCTTGCCCAACTCTTCAACATTACGGTTGAAGGCGGTGACGCGGAGGTTGTGGTAGTCCTGCAACAAGCATTTAAGACAAAATTAGTGCCCAGAAGTTCATCAAATTGGAGTTCCGGGCCGCCTGCTCAGCAGTCGGCCCGAAACTCGGGGACTACACCCAGTGGGTGCACTGGCGCGCCCCCACAAAGAAGAACAAGAAAACAAGGCTCAAAGAAAAAACATACCCGTACGGCCGCCCGTGACGCTAGGAACGCCTTGGTGCAGCTCTGGAGGGCGTCGCCCTCAGCGCGGCGTTTCGCCTGGATGTCCAGGAGCGCCCGGTTCAGCGACCCTGTGCCGCCTCCCCGCACCCACCCAACGGGTGCGGCGCTCGTCGCCTCGCCGTCTGGAGCCGCCGAGCTGGCGGTGCCGGCTTCCAGGGGGCGGGGTGCTGAAGTCGCCTTCTCCCGAAGACGGCGCGCTGGCGAGCCGACCTGTAGGAGTAGCCTCGCCACGGCCTTGTCTTCGGTCGGCGGCACCGGAGGGTCCGCTGGCCGCTCGCCTCGCATGCCTTCAGACGGCGGCGGAGGCGGCGGCGAAACGTTCACGCCCGGAGTAGAAGGCTCGCCACCTTCCCTCTCCTCGACAAGGTTCTCCCCGCCGGCTCCTCTAGTCTGCCCCGTGAACTCCGGCGGCGGCGGCGCAGAGTTCAGCGGGGTAACAAGCAAGGCCGCCTAATGGCGTGCGGCTTCCTCAGCCTGCTGCTTCGCCACGGCGGCAGCTTCGGCCTCCGCTAGTTTTTTCTTGGCGGAGGCCTCCGCCCTGTCGGCCTCCGCCTTCTCCGGGCGGAGGGCTTCTTCTTCATTGCGCTTCTCCTGCGCATTCCGCTCCGTCGCCTCCCGGAGGTTGGCAGCGGGGTCTATCCGCCGAGTGGTGGCGGGAGTCTCCGCTGACCCCATGACGGAGGCGGCGGCAACCCGCTCAAGAGAGAGGGGAGCCCTGAAGAAAGAAGGGCGAGCAGAGACTCAGACAAAACGAGAAGAAAGAATAAATTTTGAAGACAGAATACTTACGCAGAGACCAACGGCGGCTTCTTCACTTCCTTACGGAAGCGGATGGCCTTCGCGGCCGCCTCATCCCGCCGGGTCGCCGCAGCCGAGCCCTTGGTCTTCTTCGGCCGCCTGCCGAACAAAGTCGGCGTAGCCCGGCGCTTCTTCCCGCCGCCTAGAGCGCCCGACGCGGCAGAAGAGCCCGCGCCCGGCTGGCTGGCTCCTGGCCGATGGCGAGGGGCGAATCCTTCCTCGGCGTCGTCTTCAGGCCAGTCGGCAAAGGTGGCCGAGGGCCTGAAGTCGCCTGTCGTCCCTCCTCCTCCCTCGGCATCGTCTTCCAGAGCCGCCGCCCCCAGATCGGGGTCGTCGACATCGCTCTCCACCCGGTCGGCGGCGAACTCACGGGCCGGCCCCGAGGTGCCGGCTGGTGAGTGAAGAAGGGGATTCTAACCAAAAAGCAGGCTGATTAGAACAAGACTCGGCAAGAAGAAGACAATCTAAAGAAAAGAAAGGCGACTCACCACGGGCGGGGGGTTGGCGTGGGAGTATGGCTCCTTGCCGAATCGCCAGTCCTCCGGAGCTTGCTATCCGAGAGGTAGTTCACCATCAGGGCCACCTCTTCGTGAGGCATGTCCTTGGTGCACATCCGACTCGGGTCACGGCCCCCGCTCATCTGGCATATCAGGTGAGGACGGCTTTGGAGTGGGAGAACTCGGCGCGAGACGAAGGCCGCCAGCAGGTCTGGACCAGTCAGCCCCTCCGACTGCGTCAGCACTCGAAGTCGCGTGATGGCGCCGGCTCCCGCAGGCGTCAGCGACCTGGCCCGGTACGACCAGTTGGGAAGTCTGCCAGCCGGCGGGCCGGCTACGAAGGCCAGCAGATTGACCCAGTCGCCCCTCGTGGCGACGTTCCTGACGTAGAAGTAGGACCGCTGCCACATCTCCACCGACTTCAGCAGCGAGATGGAGGGGAAGTGGTTGTCGGCTCCTGTCCTCCGCACGGTGATGAAGGTGCCGCACTGAGCCGGCACGCCCGCGGCTTGGGTGCTGAGCTTGGAGAAGAAGAACTCCCCCCAGAGCTCGAGGGGGGGAGGACTCCGAGGAAGCCTTCGCACAGAGCCACGAAGGCAGACAGCAGCACCACCGTGTTGGGGGTGAGGTGGTGCGGCTGGAGTCCGTAGAACTCCATGAACGACCGGAAGAAGCTGCTCGCCGACAGCCCTAGCCCGCGCAGGCAGTGTGAGCGGAAGATGACCCGCTCGCCCTCCTGCGGGGCAGGGGAAATCTCCCCCTCCGGCGCGAGGTGCACCTGCACGCGATCCTCGCCGGGAAGCCGACGGGTCCGGCGGAGGAACTCGATGTGGTCCTCGTGGACCTTGGAGCCGTCCCAGGTGCCGGAGCGCACTGGGGGAGGCATGGCGGCGGAGGAAGAGCTCATCGCGAAGCTAACACCACGGCGTCCGCCGGAGCTTGGGCGTGCGGCAGAGCGAAGAAGCGAAGAAGAGAGGAGGAAGCAAGAGAGCGAGGAGCTGCGAGGAGGAAGAAGCGAGGGGTAGTGGGAAGGAGGGGCGTGCGTGCCCCCCCTCTTCCCCCCACTTATAGCCCTATGGGCTGCGAAGCCGAGGGGGCGGACGTGGGGATTTACTGCGCCCGCAGCCCCACGACCCCCACGATCCACATAAAGTTACTGCGCGCAGTAACTTTACGGGAATCCCAGCCGCCCGTCGGGGCCGCAGCGGATCTGCTCGGGCGCCAAGGCGCGGAAGTGGCGGGCCCCACCTATGGGCCTGTCTCGTCGTGCGCGTGGGCTGGCAGGACGGCCTGGACACGTGCCCTCACGTGACAGGCCAGGAACGGGCGGCGGCCTGGAAGCTTAGCTAGCACGCCACTTGAAATCCCGCCGCGACGTTCGAACTACTGAGCAAGTCGGAATAGTGTGAGTCCGAGTTGGGCAAGTCCGACTCCTTCTAGTCGGCCCGGCAGAAGTCAATCAAGACCCTGTGTTGAGCTCCGGAGAGGGAAACTGCTGAGGCTTCTCGGTCGATCGTCTGTGGCGCCTCACCAGCTTTGGGCACTACTGTCGGAGTAATGGGCCACGGGTAGGCCAACCCGAGCCCCCTGACCTTTCAAGACATCGGGGCAGGCTGCGCCCCTCAAGACCACAGGGCGAAGAGCCGCCTCCTGGGGAGTCTGCGGCAAGGCGGCCGACTGCCCGCTCACGGCCGAGTCCCAGGGACGACTTCTAGTGAAGCCGGCTTTGGGGAGTCGGCTGGCGACTCCAACAAACTGTGACCTCATCAAGGGGGACGGGGCAGGGGCGTGGCTACAATGAAGCCCACTCCCCGCCCCTTACCAAGGGCAGGCATGGCTACAGCACGCCGTACTTGGGAGGATCTCCCCACGGCGTGGCACTGTTGCCCAGCCGGCCCTGACATCAGCACCACTGTACCTAGTCCTGCGCCCACGACGGCTTGTCTGTACGGCCTGGAGGTAGCAGGGACCACCAGCCAGCGAGACCTCGGGAGACGACGGGAGCACCGCCAGTTGGACCCAACGGGAGTCGGCCCGGGGGAGTCGGCCGAGCCCTCCCCCGGGGCCCACGCGCCATTAATCAAGAAGAGATGGGGAGTGGCCACAGTGATCGCCCGCCAGGCGGCGGGGCTGTTGCCATGACCCCATGACCAAGCTTGCATCATCAGGAGCACGGCTACAGCAATCAGCAGCCGGCAAGACCCACCCGCGGCGGACGCGGTCTGTCGGCTCCGTACCAGACCAGTCGGTGGGCCCCAGCAGCCGGCGGAGAAGTCGGAGGTCGGAGACACTGACGGCTGGGCCCGCGCCCAGTCACATTACCATTGTACCCCTGGGGGTAGGCCTATATAAACCCCCCAGGGCACCCATGCAAAGGGTTGGATCCCAGAAGTTCTATACCTCACCAGATATAGGGAGAGAGCTAGCCCTGCCCTCTCCTACCACCATACACAGCTCAAGGAGCAACCGTGTAAACCCTTGACTATAGTGATCATGCGGAGACCCCGCAGAGCAGCACTAGGGGTATTATCTCCCCGGAGAGCCCCGAAGCTGGGTAAGATTCGTCGGCGTGCATGTCTTCGCCTCATCCCGTTTCCAGGCACCGGCGACGTTCTACTCGCCCCCACCATGATAAGCCATCCGTTGGCATATGTCGCACCAAACCCCCGACATGAATGGAATCGAACACTGATTGACGAAACTTTCCTGCCAACAGATGCCGCAGCAATATACTCTATCCCTCTGTGCACTCGGAACATTGAGGACTTCTGGTCTTGGGTGCATGAAAGAAGTGGGGTGTTTCCAGTTCGCTCATCTTATCGTATGTTAGTTGAAACAAAGCTCACGAGAGAGGCTTGGCTGGAAGGAAGGGCTGTTTCTTCAAATCTGGATAGAGAAAAACAATCATGGAAAGCGTTGTGGAGAGTGGAGGTTCCACCAAAGCTGAAAATATTCCTATGGCGACTAGCTCAGCAATCAATCCCAACTGCGGATCTAAAGCATCATCGCAATATGTCTACAACCACTTGTTGTGGCCTCTATGGAGCTGAGGATTCCTGGCAACACTCGTTGCTCCATTACACGGTCGCTAGATGCGTTTGGGCCTTGCTTGATCAAGATCTTGTGGAAGCTTTGAACACCACTACAGAACCAGATGCAAAAAGATGGCTTTTCTCGGTCCAGGAGATGCTCACCCCGCAAGAGTTCATCTTGGTAACCACAACTTTATGGGCACTTTGGTTTGCACGAAGACAGGCACTACATGAAAACATATTCGAGAGCCCGCTGTCTACATACCAGTTCATCCTGAAGTTCATCCGGGAGATTGAGGAATGCAAATCGAAGAAAGCAACGACTGGGTTACCAAGGGCAGCTCCTGCGCAGTTACGATGGATCCCTCCCCCGGAAGGAACTGAAAAAATCCGAGTCAACGGAGTCGTTTCTAGAGATGGCAATTTTGGCTCATTCAGTGCCATTTGCAGAAACTCATCAGGAGCTTTTTTGGGTGCTTCGGTGATCAAGATCCATGGAGTTACGGATCCGGCGATGCTTGAAGCGCTGGCATGTCGAGAGGCGCTTGCGCTTGCAGCAGATTTGGACCTTGCTCGGATTCTGGTCGCTAGTGACAGCCAAGGGGTAGTGAAAAATATCAAGGACCGAACTGGGGGTGCCTACTCTAGTATCACGAAGGAGATTGTGGAAACATCAATTAGATTTGATAGTTGCACCTTCATATTTGAAGGTAGAGCCACTAATATTGAGGCACATAGCCTCACTAAGCATGCTTTTGGTCTGGATTACGGGCGTCATGTGTGGCTGTTAAACCCTCCAAACATTTCTTGTATCCCTACAAATTTGTTTGATTAATAAATAAAGTGTATTTAGACTAAAAAACAGACAGTCCATATGCAAAAAAAATGGACGGCGGCCTCCTTGTGATGTAAAATGCAACACCTCGCGATGCAAATATACATCACGAGATGCATCTGGTCCAAAACTAGCCGCCGCCCGCGAACGCCCAACCACCACTTCATTTTTGTTCCCGCCCGCGCCCGTCCGCCCGCCCGGGACACAGCCGGTCGGAATCCGCCGCCGCGACCGCCCAAAACCTCGCCGTCGGCGCCGCCACCACCCCACATCCCCTCCGCCGCCCTTCGCCCCCGTCGTCTCCCCGCCGCCGCCCGTCCGCCGCCGAATCGAGTGGTAGCCGGCGCGGGATTCGGCCCCTTCGGCGGTCCGCCTTCCACGGTAAGCCTCCGCCGGATCTTTTAGGCTGCCGCCGACCTCCTCCCGTCGGCAGCGAGCCTGTCCATGGCCGTTGCGCCGGCCGCATGACCGCCTCCCTCCGCCCGGCTGCCGAACTAGTCTTCGCCGCCCGCCGAGCTCCTCTTGGTCGGCCTCCAACCTCATTTCTGTTGGGGAACGTTGTAGAAAACAAAAATTTTCCTTTGGTTTCACCTAGATCCATCTATGAGTTCATCTAGCAACGAGTGATCGGATTGCATCTACATACCTTTATAGATCACGCGCGGAAGCGTTCAAAGAACGGGGATGAGGAAGTCGTACACGACGTGATCCAAATCACCGGAGATCCTAGCGCCGAACGGACGGCACCTCCACATTCAACACACATACGGTCAGCGTGACGTCTCATCCTTCTTGATCCAGCAAGGGGGGGAGGAGAGGTTGATGAAGATCTAGCAGCACGACGGCGTGGTGGTGGATGCAGGGGTCACCGCAGCAGGGCTTCGCCGTTCTACTGCGAGAGGGAGAGGTGTAGCAGGGGAGAGGGAGGCGCAAAGACTCAAGGGTGCGGCTGCCCCTCCCTCCCCCCTTTATATAGGCCCCCTAGGGGGTGCGCCGGCCCTAGGAGATGGGATCTCCTAGGGGGGGCGGCCAAGGGGTGGAGTGGCCCCCAAGCTAGGTGGGGCGCCCCCCCACCCTAGGGTTCCCAACCCTAGGCGCATGGGGTGGGCCAAGGGGGGCGCACCAGCCCACTATGGGCTGGTTCCCTCCCCACTTAGCCCATGGGGCCCTTCGGGATGGGTGGCCCCACCCGGTGGACCCCCGGGACCCTTCCGGTGGTCCCGGTACAATACCGGTGACCCCCGAAACTCTCCCGATGGCCGAAACTGCACTTCCTATATATAATTCTTCACCTCCGGACCATTCCGGAACTCCTCATGATGTCCAAGATCTCATCCGGGACTCCGAACAACTTTCGGGTTACTGCATATTCATATCTCTACAACCCTAGCGTCACCGAACCTTAAGTGTGTAGACCCTACGGGTTCGGGAGACATGTAGACATGACCGAGATGGCTCTCCGGTCAATAACCAACAGCGGGATCTGGATACCCATGTTAGCTCCCACATGCTCCTCGATGATCTCATCGGATGAACCACGATATCGAGGATTCAAGCAACCCCGTATACAATTCCCTTTGTCAATCGGTACGTTACTTGCCCGAGATTCGATCGTCGGTATCCCAATACCTCGTTCAATCTCGTTACCGGCAAGTCACTTTAATCGTACCGTAATGCATGATCCCGTGACCAGACACTTGGTCACTTTGAGCTCATTATGATGATGCATTACCGAGTGGGCCCAGAGATACCTCTCCGTCATACGGAGTGACAAATCCCAGTCTTGATCCGTGTCAACCCAACAGACACTTTCGGAGATACCCGTAGTATACCTTTATAGTCACCCAGTTACGTTCTGACGTTTGGTACACCCAAAGCACTCCTACGGTATCCGGGAGTTACACGATCTCATGGTCTAAGGAAAAGATACTTGACATTGGAAAAACTCTAGCAAACGAACTATACGATCTTGTGCTATGTTTAGGATTGGGTCTTGTCCATCATATCATTCTCCTAATGATGTGATCTCGTTATCAATGACATCCAATGTCCATAGTCAGGAAACCATGACTATCTGTTGATCAACGAGCTAGTCAACTAGAGGCTTACTAGGGACATGTTGGTGTCTATGTATTCACACATGTATTACGATTTCCGGATAACACAATTATAGCATGAATAAAAGACAATTATCATGAACAAGGAAATATAATAATAATCCTTTTATTATTGCCTCTAGGGCATATTTCCAACAGTCTCCCACTTGCACTAGAGTAAATAATCTAGTTACATTGTGATGAATCAAACACCCATGGAATTCTGGTGTTGATCATGTTTTGCTCTAGGGAGAGGTTTAGTCAACGGATCTGGTACATTTAGGTCCGTATGTACTTTACAAATATCTATGTCTCCATCTTGAACATTTTCACGAATGGAGTTGAAGCGACGCTTGATGTGCCTGGTCTTCTTGTGAAACCTGGGCTCCTTGGCAAGTGCAATAGCTCCAGTGTTGTCACAGAAGAGTTTGATCGGCCCCGACGTATTGGGTATGACTCCTAGGTCGGTGATGAACTCCTTCACCCAAATTGCTTCATGCGCTGCCTCCGAGGCTGCCATGTACTCCGCTTCACATGTAGATCCCGCCACGACGCTCTGCTTGCAACTGCACCAGCTTACTGCCCCACCATTCAAAATATACACGTATCCGGTTTGTGACTTAGAGTCATCTAGATCTGTGTCGAAGCTAGCGTCGACGTAACCCTTTACGACGAGCTCTTCGTCACCTCCATAAACGAGAAACATTTCCTTAGTCCTTTTCAGGTACTTCAGGATATTCTTGACCGCTGTCCAGTGTTCCTTGCCGGGATTACTTTGGTACCTACCTACCAAACTTACGGCAAGGTTTACATCAGGTCTGGTACACAGCATGGCATACATAATAGAACCTATGGCTGAGGCATAGGGGATGACACTCATCTCTTCTATATCTTCTGCCGTGGTCGGACATTGAGCTGAGCTCAATTTCACACCTTGCAACACAGGTAAGAACCCCTTCTTAGACTGATCCATATTGAACTTCTTCAATATCTTATCAAGGTATGTGCTTTGTGAAAGACCTATGAGGCGTCTTGATCTATCTCTATAGATCTTGATGCCTAATATATAAGCAGCTTCTCCAAGGTCCTTCATTGAAAAACTCTTATTCAAGTAGGCCTTAATGCTGTCCAAAAGCTCTATATCATTTCCCATCAAAAGTATGTCATCTACATATAATATGAGAAATGCTACAGAGCTCCCACTCACTTTCTTGTAAACGCAGGCTTCTCCATAAGTCTGCATAAACCCAAACGCTTTGATCATCTCATCAAAGCGAATGTTCCAACTCCGAGATGCTTGCACCAGCCCATAAATCGAGCGTTGGAGCTTGCACACCTTGTCAGCATTCTTAGGATCGACAAAACCTTCCGGCTGCATCATATACAATTCTTCCTTAAGGAAACCATTAAGGAATGCCGTTTTGACGTCCATTTGCCATATCTCATAATCATAGAATGCGGCAATTGCTAACATGATTCGGACAGACTTCAGCTTCGCTACGGGTGAGAAAGTCTCATCGTAGTCAACCCCTTGAACTTGTCGATAACCCTTAGCGACAAGCCAAGCTTTATAGATGGTCACATTACCATCCGCGTCTGTCTTCTTAAAGATCCATTTATTTTCTATGTCTCGCCGCTCAACGGGCAAGTCAGTCAAAGTCCATACTTTGTTTTCATACATGGATCCTATCTCGGATTTCATGGCTTCCAGCCATTTGTCGGAATCCGGGCCCGCCATCGCTTCTTCATAGTTCGAAGGTTCTCCGTTGTCTAACAACATGATTTCCAAGACAGGGTTGCCGTACCATTCTGGTGTGGAACGTGTCCTTGTGGACCTTCGAATTTCAATAGGAGCTTGATCAGAAGTATCTTGATCATCATCATTAACTTCCTCTCTAATTGGTGCAGGCACCACAGGAACATTTTCCTGAGTTGCGCCACTTTCCGGTTCAAGAGTTAATACTTCATCAAGTTCTACTTTCCTCCCACTTACTTCTTTCGAGAGAAACTCCTTCTCTAGAAAGGATCCATTCTTGGCAACAAAGATCTTGCCTTCGGATCTGAGGTAGAAGGTATACCCAATAGTTTCTTTAGGGTATCCTATGAAGACGCATTTTTTTGACTTGGGTTTGAGCTTTTCAGGTTGAAGTTTCTTGACATAAGCATCGCATCCCCAAACTTTTAGAAACGACAGCTTAGGTTTCTTTCCAAACCATAATTCATACGGTGTTGTCTCAACGGATTTTGACGGAGCCCTATTTAAAGTGAATGCGGCAGTCTCTAAAGCATAGCCCCAAAATGATAGCGGTAAATCGGTAAGAGACATCATAGATCGCACCATATCTAATAGAGTGCGATTACGACATTCGGACACACCATTACGCTGAGGTGTTCTAGGCGGCGTGAGTTGTGAAACTATTCCACATTTTCTTAAGTTTGTGCCAAATTCGTGACTCAAGTATTCTCCCCCATGATCTGATCGCAAGAACTTGATTTTCCTGTCACGTTGATTCTCAACCTCACTCTGAAATTCCTTGAACTTTTCAAAGGTCTCAGACTTGTGTTTCATTAAGTAGACATACCCATATCTACTCAAGTCATCAGTGAGGGTGAGAACATAACGATAACCACCGCGAGCCTCAACACTCATTGGACCGCACACATCAGTATGTATGATTTCCAATAAGTTGGTTGCTCGCTCCATTGTTCCTGAGAACGGAGTCTTGGTCATTTTACCCATGAGGCATGGTTCGCACGTGTCAAATGATTCGTAATCAAGAGACTCTAAAAGTCCATCTGCATGTAGCTTCTTCATGCGTTTGACACCTATGTGACCAAGGCGGCAATGCCACAAGTATGTGGGACTATCATTATCAACCTTACATCTTTTGGTACTCACACTATGAATATGTGTAGCATTACGCTCGAGATTCATTAAGAATAAACCATTCACCATCGGAGCATGACCATAAAACATATCTCTCATATAAATAGAACAACCATTATTCTTGGATTTAAATGAGTAGCCATCTTGTATTAAACGAGATCCTGATACAATGTTCATGCTCAAACTTGGCACTAAATAACAATTATTGAGGTTCAAAACTAATCCTGTAGGTAAATGTAGAGGTAGCGTGCCGACGGCGATCACATCGACCTTGGAACCATTCCCGACGTGCATCGTCACCTCGTCCTTCGCCAGTCTCCGCTTATTCCGCAGCTCCTGCTTTGAGTTACAAATGTGAGCAACCGCACCGGTATCAAATACCCAGGAGCTACTATGAGTACTGGTAAGGTACACATCAATTACATGTATATCACATATACCTTTCGTGATGCCGGCCTTCTTGTCCGCTAAGTATTTGGGGCAGTTCCGCTTCCAGTGACCACTTCCCTTGCAATAAAAACACTCAGTCTCGGGCTTGGGTCCATTCTTTGGCTTCTTCCCGACAGCTTGCTTGCTGGGCGCGGAAACTCCCTTGCCGTCCTTCTTGAAGTTCTTCTTACCCTTGCCTTTCTTGAACTTAGTGGTTTTATTCACCATCAACACTTGATGTTCCTTTTTGACTTCTACCTCTGCTGATTTCAGCATTGCAAATACTTCAGGAATGGTCTTTTCCATCCCCTGCATATTGAAGTTCATCACAAAGCTCTTGTAGCTCGGTGGAAGCAACTGAAGGATTCTGTCAATGACCGCGTCATCCGGGAGATTAACTCCCAGCTGAGTCAAGCGGTTATATAACCCAGACATAGTGAGTATGTGCTCACTGACAGAACTGTTTTCCTCCATCTTACAGCTGAAGAACTTGTCGGAGACTTCATATCTCTCGACCCGGGCGTGAGCTTGAAAAACCATTTTCAGCTCTTCGAACATCTCATATGCTCCGTGTCTCTTAAAACGCTTTTGGAGCCCCGGTTCTAAGCTGTAAAGCATGCCGCACTGAACGAGGGAGTAATCATCGGTACGTGTCTGCCAAGCGTTCATAACGTCTTGTTCTGCAGGGAGAACAGGTGCGTCACCTAGCAGTGCTTGTAGGACATAATCTTTCTTGGCAGCTATGAGGATGGTCCTCAGGTTCCGGACCCAGTCCGTATAGTTGTTGCCATCATCTTTCATCTTGGTTTTCTCTAGGAACGCGTTGAAGTTGAGGACAACGTTGGCCATTTGATCTACAATACATGTTGTAAAGATTTTAGACTAAGTTCATGATAATTAAGTTCATCTAAATCAAATTATTCAATGAACTCCCACTCAGATAGACATCCCTCCAGTCATCTAAGTATAACATGATCCGAGTTAACTAGGCCGTGTCCGATCATCACGTGAGACGGACTAGTCAACATCGGTGAACATCTTCATGTTGATCGTATCTTCTATACGACTCATGCTCGACCTTTCGGTCTACTGTGTTCCGAGGCCATGTCTGTACATGCTAGGCTCGTCAAGTCAACCTAAGTGTTTGCATGTGTAAATCTGTCTTACACCCGTTGTATGTGAACGTTGGAATCTATCACACCCGATCATCACGTGGTGCTTCGAAACAACGAACTGTCGCAACGGTGCACAGTTAGGGGGAACACTTTCTTGAAATTATTATGAGGGATCATCTTATTTGCTACCGTCGTTCTAAGTAAACAAGATGCAAAAACATGATAAACATCACATGCAATCAAATAATAATAGTGACATGATATGGCCAATATCACATAGCTCCTTTGATCTACATCTTGGGGCTCCATGATCATCTCGTCACCGGCATGACACCATGATTTCCATCATCATGATCTCCATCATCGTGTCTCCATGAAGTTGCTCGCCAACTATTACTTCTACTACTATGGCTAACACGTTTAGCAATAAAGTAAAGTAATTTACATGGCGTTTCTCAATGACACGCAGGTCATACAAAAAATAAAGACAACTCCTATGGCTCCTGCCGGTTGTCATACTCATTGACGTGCAAGTCGTGATTCCTATTACAATAGCATGAACATCTCATACATCACATATATATCATTCATCATTCATCACAACTTTGGCCATATCACATCACAAAACACTTGCTGCAAAAACAAGTTAGACGTCCTCTAATTGTTGTTGCAAGTTTTACGTGGCTGCAATAGGGCTCTAGCAAGAACGTTTTCTTACCTATGTGAAAGCCACAATGTGATTTGTCAACTTCTATTTACCCTTCATAAGGACCCTTTTCATCGAATCTTCTCCAACTAAAGTGGGAGAGACAGACACCCGCCAGCCACCTTATGCAACTAGTGCATGTCAGTCGGTGGAACCGGTCTCACGTAAGCATACGTGTAAGGTTGGTCCGGGCCGCTTCATCCCACAATACTGCTAAAGCAAAATAATACTAGTAGCGTCAAGAAAGTTGACAACATCTACGCCCACAACAAATTGTGTTCTACTCGTGCAAAGAGAACTACGCATAGACCTAGCTCATGATGCCACTGTTGGGGAACGTTGCAGAAAACAAAAAATTTCCTACGGTTTCACCAAGATCCATCTATGAGTTCATCTAGCAACGAGTGATCGGATTGCATCTACATACCTTTATAGATCACGCGCGGAAGCGTTCAAAGAACGGGGATGAGGAAGTCGTACACGACGTGATCCAAATCACCGGAGATCCTAGCGCTGAACGGACGGCACCTCCGCGTTCAACACACGTACGGTCAGCGTGACGTATCCTCCTTCTTGATCCAGCAAGGGGGGAGGAGAGGTTGATGAAGATCCGGCAGCACGACGGCGTGGTGGTGGATGCAGGGGTCACCGCAGCAGGGCTTCGCCGTTCTACTGCGAGAGGGAGAGGTGTAGCAGGGGAGAGGGAGGCGCCAAGACTCAAGGGTGCGGCTGCCCCTCCCTCCCCCCCCTTTATATAGGCCCCTAGGGGGTGCGCCGGCCCTAGGAGATGGGATCTCCTAGGGGGGGCGGCGGCCAAGGGGTGGAGTGGCCCCCAAGCTAGGTGGGGCGCCCTCCCACCCTAGGGTTCCCAACCCTAGGCGCATGGGGTGGGCCAAGGGGGGCGCACCAGCCCACTATGGGCTGGTTCCCCTCCCCACTTAGCCCATGGGGCCCTCCGGGATGGGTGGCCCCACCCGGTGGACCCCCGGGACCCTTCCGGTGGTCCCAGTACAATACCGGTGACCCCCGAAACTCTCCCGATGGCCGAAACTGCACTTTCTATATATAATTCTTCACCTCCGGACCATTCCGGAACTCCTCGTGACGTCCAGGATCTCATCTGGGACTCTGAACAACTTTCGGGTTACTACATATTCATATCTCTACAACCCTAGCGTCACCGAACCTTGAGTGTGTAGACCCTACGGGTTCGGGAGACATGTAGACATGACCGAGATGGCTCTCCGGTCAATAACCAACAGCGGGATCTGGATACCCATGTTGGCTCCCACATGCTCCTTGATGATCTCATCGGATGAACCACGATGTCGAGGATTCAAGCAACCCCGTATACAATTCCCTTTGTCAATCGGTACGTTACTTGCCCGAGATTCGATCGTCAGTATCCCAATACCTCGTTCAATCTCGTTACCGGCAAGTCACTTTACTCGTACCGTAATGCATGATCCCGTGACCAGACACTTGGTCACTTTGAGCTTATTATGATGATGCATTACTGAGTGGGCCCAGAGATACCTCTCCGTCATACGGAGTGACAAATCCCAGTCTTGATCCGTGTCAACCCAACAGACAATTTCGGAGATACCCGTAGTATACCTTTATAGTCACCCAGTTACGTTCTGACGTTTGGTACACCCAAAGCACTCCTACGGTATCCGGGAGTTACACGATCTCATGGTCTAAGGAAAAGATACTTGACATTGGAAAAACTCTAGCAAACGAACTATACGATCTTGTGCTATGTTTAGGATTGGGTCTTGTCCATCACATCATTCTCCTAATGATGTGATCTCGTTATCAATGACATCCAATGTCCATAGTCAGGAAACCATGACTATCTGTTGATCAACGAGCTAGTCAACTAGAGGCTTACTAGGGACATGTTGGTGTCTATGTATTCACACATGTATTACGATTTCCGGATAACACAATTATAACATGAATAAAAGACAATTATCATGAACAAGGAAATATAATAATAATCCTTTTATTATTGCCTCTAGGGCATATTTCCAACAATTTCTTATCACCGTCGCCGTCCGGAGCCGACCGCAGCCGTCAACAGCAGCCAATCCAACCGGCGGCCATCTTCTTCCACCGCGGCCGTACAGTGGCTGGACAGCGGCTGAACAGCAGCCGGCGACTGCTGGCCGGTTTTGGACCATGAATTTGGACCATCTATTGGAGTTGCTCTTTTGGACCATGAATTTGGACCATCTGTTGGAGTTAGCCTTTTTTCGGAGCTCCAAAACGCACTTTTTGACGGTGCAAAATTTACATCTCCGATTTTGGACCGTCATAATTTGGACCATCTATTGGAGATGCTCTTAGAGAGTTGGGTTCGATCCCAGCTTACTACTCCCCTTCTTTCTCTACGAATACTAAGAGGATGCGCTGCATTCAACCAGTAAGGCTCGGTTTAATCTTTCTCTTTTTTCAAGCAGATTCAAATGCTTCTTATCTTTCAAACCTCAATTCTAAATCTAACATGTTATATATGGAAATCACTCAGAAAAATATGTATATTTCAGAAGAAAAAAAATGTTGATTCCAGATATGCTATTATCTTGCATGTTAATTATTTCTAAAATTATATTTAAGGTGCAACCTTAATCAGTACCTTCTTTACATGGCGTATTTTAAAAATACCTATTATATATGTTTCCTACCCCATTTATGTAAACAAGTGGCTTAATGTTGATTTTTCATATTCTTTGAAATTTTGCTCACAAAGATTTTTGGAAACACCTTGAGCACACTAAAAAATCATCCAACCTTTTTTTTGCGCAACATCACTTATCATGTTGTCTGTTATGTGGCATCATGAAAAATTTCAATGGATTTGCTATTGTCATTGAGTGTGTGTATGATGGGTGATTTTTTTCTCCCGTTACAACGCACGGGCATATTTGCTTGTCAATTATCATGGGATCTAGCTAGTTCATAGATTTCGACGCGAGAAACACAATGATAAAAATGGTTTGTGATTTAAACACACAGTCTAAATTATAAAATGTGTTGAAAAACAAATCTACGAGAAAACACAAAATTCCCATAGTGTCACACATACAACGTGCCACTTGTCACACCAGAGGAAGTATGAGTAACCAAGGGTATCCGTAACTAATGATTTCGGATAGAGTGATGATTTTTGTTTAAGCGATCGAGGCCGGGCTAAATGGCCGGACGAGGTAGGCTTAGGCCAAATCCACCGCGCGACCCCATCTTGTCCGGGTGTGTCCGTTTGGGGTAGAACGGACGAATAGCGCGGCCCAACGCGCAGCCCCAAACTGACAAATGTCCGGATTCCGTCTGTTTTCGACCGATCCCCAGCCCAAACTTGCGCCGAGTTTGGGGTCAAACGGACATCGCGCGGACGGGCTCGTCGCACGCCCTTGTCCTCCCGTGGCCCGCCTGTCGGGGACACTAGCAGTCCCTTCGTTTCCAATGCCTCCACCCCCTCCCCCCGCCGGCGCTGCCGCTATTCTCCGGCCACCTCCTGCCACGGGCGTCCATACCAAACAACATCTCGACATGGCCACCAACACGCTCGAGCTTTCGCCGTAGTTTTGGCCGTCGATCGGAGGAGATTTGGTCGTCGCCGTCTTTGTCGGTGACAGAGGGGACACGACCGCCAGCGACGTACCACGGCGGCCGCGGCAGCTTCCGACGAGAGCTCCAGAGCGGCCAGTAGCCGGCCGGCAACCACCCCTACTGCGTTGATCATCGCGGCCTCTTTGCCACCACGACCGCAATGTGTTCGACACTTTGCCACAAAGGTATGGATAGTGGAGATGAATTTTTCTTCCATCACTTCCTTTGTTCATCGGACGATTCGTCGTCGGATGATGAAGATCTAGTGGTGGCTGCATTGGTCGTTCACGACCACATTCAACGGCAGCTTCCTCGGTACAGGGGGTCAGTCCCTGGCCGTGCTCCCAACCTGAACCGCAACAGGGAGAGAGGCCACGCCCTTCTCTATGTCGATTACTTTTCCAACACCCCGCTCTTCAAGCCGGATAAATTCTGTCGCCGTTTTCGAATGGCAAGGCATGTGTTCAATCATATCCGAGAGGGAGTGGTTGCTCATGACCCATACTTCGAGTGCAAGACGGGTGCCCTTAGCAAGCTTGGATTCTCCTCTTACCAGAAATGCACCGCGGCCATCCGCATGCTTGCATATGGAATTCCAGGCGATTTGGTGGATGAGTGTGTCCATATGGGTGAGACAACATGTCTGATGTCAATGTACAAGTTCTGTCAGGCTGTGATCGAGGTGTTTGGCCCAGAGTACTTGGGGCAGCCAACTGCCGCTGATACAGAGAGATTGTTGGCGATCAACGCAGCTAGAGGCTTTCCAGGCATGCTTGGCAGCATAGATTGTATGCACTGGGAGTGAAAGAACTGTCCATTTGCTTGGCAGGGCCAGTACAAGGGGCATGTCAAGGCGTGCACTGTCATATTAGAAGCGGTGGCTTCGCATGATCTTTGGATATGACATTCTTTCTTTGGCATGGCAGGTTCTCACAATGATATCAATGTGCTGCAGCGTTCTCCAGTCTTCGCAAGGCTTGTAGAAGGCCACTCCCCACCTATCAACTTTGAGATCAACGGCCACCAGTACAACAAGGGATACTATCTAGCTGATGGTATATATCCTCAGTGGTCAACTTTTGTGAAAACAATCTCGAAACCCCAAGGTGAGAAGAGAAAGAGATTTGCCCAAATGCAAGAGAGTGCTAGAAAGGATGTGGAACGTTCTTTTGGTGTGCTTCAATCCCGATGGGGTATTGTTCGAAACCCTGCACTGTCATGGGATGAAACGAAGCTTTGGGAGGTGATGACTGCTTGTGTGATCATGCACAATATGATCGTCGAGGACGAGCGTGATGAGAGTATCTTCGACCAAGGATTTGATTATCAAGGTGAAAATATTGAGCCCCTGCACCAAGACCAGGCCACATTTGAACAGTTTGTCCAATTCTACCGTGAGCTGCGTGATTGGCACATTCATTTGAATCTTCAAAATGACTTGGTTGAGCACGTGTGGGATCACATTGACAACCAATAGATGTATTGGTTCATTTTATGTTCAGTTAAGACAATTTTGATTTGGTTGTAAAACTATTTTATTAAAGACAATTTTGATTAGGTTGTAAAACTATTCTAATTTCTAGATAAATATTTGAACGTGCAAACTAGTTTTGATGAAAATATGAGATTTTTTGCCCTGACGGACAGGATGAGGCAAACGGATGCGGCCGCGCGGTGGACGCACGGTCACCGCATTCCAGGACACGCCCGGACACGAACTCATTACCCTGTCCAAATAGATAGAATCCGAACAAAACAGACATCCGTTTGGGATCACGCAATGAAGTTGGCTTGTAGGGCCATTTCCAATGGGAGCTCCCCGCGTGCGTTGCCTCCGCACCGCAGCGACGAAACGAACGTTACCCTGACACAAGTGACAATGTTATGGTAATCCTAGCCATCCGTCGCTTCCGTGGCCGCTCCGCAAGCCAAGTGTATTTATGGACCATCCACATCCACGTGACCGCGTAGGTCCATCTGCCTCCTTTCTCCACATCTCATCTCCAGCTCCAACCTCCATTTCGCATCAGGATGAAGGGAACTCTCTCTCCCGTCTGGCAACCTGCATGTTGATTTCTAAGTTGTTATAGCTTGAACTTCCCGAGTTCATATTCTGCTTTCAGAAGGTCATGGTTTTATTTCCTTTGGCTGGCCGAGCTCCAGATTCGTCTCTAACTATGTCATCCTCGCTCCGTGAGTTTGTTGCTGTACTCATTCTTGATTTGGCGTACATCTTCTTTTTGCTGGTTCAGTTGATGCGTTCTTCTCGTAGTTTGATTGATTCCGGCGTGCCGATGATGATGCAAAAGCATCGGTGAATTCTGGATGAATGCGCTTGCGCACCACAAGGTGTGCGGCTTTGGTGATATCCACTGCGCTATACTCTGAGGCACGCATGCCGGATGCATGGATCCATCTTCTAAGGTTTTGTTTCTTTTGCTCGATTTCAAGGCCGGTTTGAGACTGTAGATTGGCTTCTTTGGAGTTTAAGTGGTCTCTGGCAGACGTGCAAAATGCTGGTCTTTTTGGAAATAATTTTTTGTGTTGCACAGGCACTTCCTGCGAAAAGATTTCGCCAACTGAGATTTGTCGTCACACAGGAAAAAAAATGGCTGGGAGCTGGTCCCAAATGTAAATTTCCTGACAAGGCTTCTAGGTTTGGGTGAGGGCAATCACCATCTGTGTGCTATGTGCATAACTTTTTTTATTTGGGGGGAGATATGTACGAAAAACTTGGAAAGAGAAATAGCACTATCCATAATATAAGACGCTTTTGCAAGCTATACATAAGACGTGCACAAAATGCACCTACAAATGTGGGCACAATGGATGTGGAGTATGTGCACCTGAGCACAAATGCACCTTGATGAACAATAAAATCAAAAAAAGTAAACAAATTAAAAATGAATTATACGATAAACTTTGACAAATATTCTGTATGCTTGCAAAATTTCAGCATGTAATGCCATTCGTCGAAGTCGTGCCAAAAGAAAAAAACAAAATCAATGTTCCAAAAATGCTACTTTTGAAAACATTTTGGAGTAGTGATTTTTTTTTCACGACTTTCCAAGAATGTCATTTCATGCTAAAATTTATTAAGCATACAAAATATTTGTCAAAGTTTATAAAAAATCACAAATTTTCAGTTTTTTTACTATATTTTCAATTTTATTGTTCATTAGGGTGCATTTTAGCTCGGGGTCAGGATAAGACTTTCGGCACAACAGGGTATATGTGTTGTGTAACCTCATTCTTTGTCTGGGGTTGCTCTGAGAATAAATATCCATTTTTTATCGTCCACTCTAGGGGTTGCAGACACACTTGCACGTAGCCGTTACAACAATAGCAGGGAAGTGAAGAGCACGCAACGGCATTCAAGGATGGAGGTGGACCTATCGGGACGGGGATAATCATTTCGGTCTTAGGAACCTATGGTTTTGGTACTACATCACCAAATAATCCTTACAATTACTAAGCTGTCTAGAAATAGAGGCCTAGTAAAGCTCCATGGTTTTTTTGAAGTGGGCCCGTGTGTAAAGGTTTGGTTTGATCGTGCGTCCCGCATGACAGTATAAAAACTGACATCCTACTGAAACACTTTTCAAATAAAAATAAGAAAAGCATTTAGGAATTGTATTTTTTGTGAATTCCCAAAATGTTCACAGATTTTTAAAAACTTTTGTGGATTTGAAGAATGCTCGTAAAATTATAGATTCTTCACGAGTATGAAAAAAGTATTTATGAATTCTAAAAAATGTTTACGGGTGCTATAATTGTTCATGTTTTTAAAAAAATGGTCACGAGTTCTATAATTGTATATGTTCAGAAGATTGTTGCAGTCAGGGTGGCAGAACACTACCACATCGTCTGTGTAGAGCCAGACACTAAAAGCAGTGTGACAAGTCGTCAGGCGTTGCAGACCATCGCAAGCGCGCCGCCTAGGTGATCAGGGAGTTGAGAACATTCACACAAAGGGTGAAGAGAATGGGTGAGAATGAGTGAGAACATTCACACAAAGGGTGAACATTCACACACGAGTTTAGGCCGTGGAGAACATAATCAAGATCCATTCGCGTGAGCAGCGGCCAAATCCAAAATGGGATACAGTGTCAAGAAGGAATGCCCAAGATACAAAATCGATACAAAATCAAAGGAGCGCGTAATGTCAAGCTTGAGGAGGAGCCTGGGCATCTTCAGGTTGTACAGAAGGGCGAGGTCTGCTACACGAGCAGAAAATTGTCGTGGATGCAACGTCTAAATATGAATGCGCTCTGATTAATCGAAACCATTGTCTGCAGCTTGGGCTTGAGCTTTCACAGAGAGCGTCGTGGCGTCAGGTCGTTTGGACAGAACGTGATGAACGCCTCGTTGCACCTTTGACAAGCTGTACGCCCTCAAATTCAAGCTCTAACCATGGTCGACAAGAACTCGAAAGTCTTTCCCTGTCAATTTGATTCGGCACTAGTGGAAATGCCAGCCTTTAGCCAAGTAATTAGTTTCCTCAGCCTTATAGAATATCTAAAAAAAATTGTAATATCCCACCCTTGAGAGCAAATAGCGAACTAAAATTCTACTCTGAATCTCTTCATGGCCTATCCTCAAGTACTATGCGGCCAAGGAGATAAGGACTACGAACTTTGGTCTTGATCCTCCATGAACTACCTCCCTGTCATGCTTGTGATCACCAAATTCCGTTGGTGCCAGGTACAATGTGAGTCAACGTTCGCCCTTTCAATTAAATTCGAGTGCAAAAAAAACCCTATATCTTGGAGTATTATCATAACAAGCATGCATACAAAGAAATTATAATTAAAGACTTTTGTGGTATAGTATTAATTCGCTGGAATTAGCATATGTGGCCTGAGTAAACAGTATTGGTTCCATCCTAGCTAGGGGCACCGGATGTCCAAGAGCAACGATGAGAAGTTTTATTTCCGATGTAGTTGAAGTAGTTGTTTGAACTAGTAATAGTTGGAGTTGGGACTAGTTGGAGTAGCAGTAGTTTGATGGATGTAGTAGTTTAAACTATGTTTAATTATGCTTCAATTAGAACTATGTTTAATTATGTTTTAGTTTGAACTATGTTTGCTTTAAATGAGCTTGCTATGTTTAAAATGTTGTAGTAGTTGAACTGGTTTACATATTCAAATACATCATCTGTTGGAGTAATAGTTTTACATCATCAAATATACATTATCTATTGGAGTCGAAACATATTCAGAGATGTAAAAACCACATTTTAATGGTGTAAATTAAACAACACCTACTTTTACATCTTCAAATATCCATCATCTATTGAAGATGGTCTTAAGAAGTACTATGCGGCCAGGTAGTGTGAACTTTGGTAATCACCAAATTCTGTTGGTGCCACGTGCAATGCGAGTCAATGTCCCTCCTTTCAAATAAATTCGAGTGCAAAAAAACTCTATCTATGATCATAAACAAGCATGCATGCAAAGAAATTATAACTAAAGACTTTTGTGGTATATTAATTTTGCTGGAATTAGCATCTGTGGCCTGAGTAAGCAGTATCGGTTCCGTCCTAGCTAGGGGCACCGGACGTTCCTGCCAGGCCCGCCGTAGTAGAAGTAGCTGCCCCACGCGCCGCCCTGGCCGCCGGCGATGTCGTAGCACCCCGGGTGGTCGGCGAGGAGCCGTAGCCCGGCCGCCGGGATGAGGTTGTTGTCCCAGTCCACGACCTGCACGTTCCGGAAGTAGGCCGCGCGGCCGTACCCTTCGCCGGGGAACCGGCCGCTGCCCATCTGCGTGGGCGTGTGCGACCCGGACGGCCGCGTGTTGACCGCCTCGCCGCCGAACTGCACCATGTCGGCGCCGCCGCGGCCGCGCGCGCCCAGGTGGGTGAAGAGGGAGGACGGCCAGTAGCCCACGAGCGCGCCCGACGGGCCCAGCTGCAGCCACCAGTTGCCCTTCTTGGGGTCCTTCCAGATCATGAGCGTGATGTCGAACTGCCGGCCGCCGTAGGCCGACACCGGCGTGATGGCGGCGCCGATCACCACCCGGCCGTTGGTCTGCACGAACCCCGCGCAGTGCAGGTTGTAGCACCCCGTCTCCTGGTACGCGTCGTTCTGCGTCGCATACGCAGACATGCATTTCGCACAAGAATTTAACCTTCTTTTTCTTGAATTTTCATGGACGAACACTTGAAGATGATTGAACTTTCAGACGACAATCGTTTAGAGAGCTTACGGTCCAGTAGGTGAAGAACCTGGGGCTGTTGTCCCCGTACAGCTCAGGGCTGACCTGCCAGCCGGCCTCGATGGTGTTGAGGTCGTTGCCGAAGGAGCCGGAGATGACCCAGATCTGGGACAGGCTGAACTCCGCCGGCGACGACACGTGCGCCGGCCACACGTTCAGGCTCGCCTTGGCGCCGTAGAACTGCCCGCCGCTCACGTACCCCACCGCGTGCTGTATACGGACCACAGTGACATTCAGTATCCGGTACACTAGTACTGTGGCCGTATCCTTGTGTCTGCATCCGTGTCCAAATGACTGACTGATAGTACTGTACTAAACAGAGACTGAAATAGAGGAAGTGGTCATCATGCTGGCCGGCGACTGACTGACCTCATGGCCGTTGCTGGTGGAGTCCCGCCGTGCCGCGGCACTCCGGGGCTTCATCCCGAACCTCCGGACGGAGCTGGCCCTGAGCAGGTCGCCCTCCGTCGCCCGCCTAACCGGTATCGTCCCCTTGGGGCACCACTCGCCGGAGCTCCTCCACGTCTGCGGCAAGACCTCCTCCTCGTCGTCTGCCACGGCGCCGGCATTCCCTGGCCGCGCCGCAGGTTCGTCCTGCACCAACCATTCCATTACTGATCATCTCAAACACAGACGCGAGAACACGATGCACATTGCAGTCGGGCAGTCAGTCAATCAGAACAACACTGCACGTACCTCTGGTTTCTGGCCTCTCAGCCTGGGATGATCGAACGCGGGCTGCAGGTGAGAGGGCACGCAGTCTATGACGTCGCCGTCGGGGCTCTGCAAGATTACCAAAATCAGTCCCTGCCAAGAAACGGGACAAATCACACGTACCATGTGACGAACGAAGGAGCAGAACGTGTGTCGTAGAGTAGTACGTGCCTGGATCGTCTTGACAGAGGCTTCCCTGACCCTGGCGAGCCGGGCCTTCATCCGCCGGAGCCCGAGCTGCTCCTCCCCGAATGTGCTGCCATTGCCCGCCGTCGCGGAGGAGACGAGGACGGGGAAGACGAGGAGGAAAGAGACGAACCAGGCAATGATTGGGCAGCAGCAAGAAGCCATTGACGCGGACGCGGCCCTGAGTTTCGTAGCAGCCTAGCCAGGTAGGATCAGAAGAAGAAGAAGAAGAAGCTTTAATACTCTTGTGAGGCGCACACCGGCATTGGCGCGGTTGTCTTCTTCCTGCCGCCCGCCTCCTGCTGGCTATAAATACACGCATCCATAGATTTACTAGATAGACGGATAAGTAGATACCTGGGAGAATGGCGCTAAACGAACCAGCAGCGAGACGGAATTATGAGCAACTCATTTGGCCGTCTCTGCGCTCCGGGCCTTTTCTTCCGTGCGAGTGCGACGGACCAGCACAGCATAATTGTCTCGAAATGAGCACCGCGCGTAGCCATGCCTCCATCATTTTTCCCTAGCCCATATGTCCCCTCTCCCACTCCACGCTGTTGCACTTTTGGTCTTTCTTTTAGTAGATCTCAGTGGAGGCCAGCCCAGTGGCATGGCATGGTATGGTATGTAAGCTTTTCTTTCCACTGCAGGACGATGGGTGCCCTCCATGTGCCGAGAGATCTGTGCAATGTCCAGAACACTGCTTGGTTACTGGTTAGGCAGAACATGTTTTACATCCTGTTACCTTGAGTCCGTCCAGCAGTACAGACTGCGTACTTCAGAGCCACGATCGAGGTTGCTGGATTCCAATCCAGGACATGCCTGGCTCCTTTGATTCAAAAGAATTTCATAGGATTTTTAATCCTTATGATATTTTTCGCGTGTTGGTCATTTGATTCATAGTAATGGTATCCTTAGGAAGTTTTTCTTATGCTTCACTTGCACTTTATTTTTGGATGAATTTTCTTTTCATCCAATCAAACCTCTTTATACAATTCATTTGTTTTTCACGGGCTAGCAGACACTTTTTCACGCAAATTCCTATAGTTTTCTAACCTTAGGGCCTATTTGATTCATAGGATCTAAAAATGCAAAAATAATATAGGATGACACATGCAAAACAGAGGATTGTGAAAACACGTGAATCTGCATAATTGAGTTTTTGACTCGCAATAATACGAAAAGACACATGAATTGTGAAAACAATGGTCAAAGTAAGGTTTCTCATATATGGTAAAACACTCTTTTATCCAGATTTCTATAGTTTTCTAATCTCATACTCCCTCCGTCCCAAAATAAGTGTCTTGAGATTAGTACAAATTTATGCTAGAGCTAGTATAAAGTTGAGACACTTATTTTAGGATGGAGGGAGTATGATTTAGTGGGGCTATATTAACAATAACGTTAGAAACATAAACATTTTGCCAAGAGTACATAAACCATGTAAAAGTCGACAATAATGCTGCAGGAGGAAGTAAGGTCAGTACTACAGATCACTGACATGCATTTTGAGGAAAAGTACTTGGGCCTGCCGACACCGGAGGGTCGGATGTCTAAGGGACGTTTTCAGAATTTACAGACTCGATTAACCAAACGATTGATACAGTGGGGAGATGGCCTTTTGGCGCAACCGGGGAGAGAAGTGCTGATTAAGTCAGTTACACAGGCTCTCCCAACTTACATTATGGGTGTCTTCAAGCTACCCTTTTCGGTTTGTGATGATCTTACGCACATGGTGCGGAATTTTTATTGGGGGTCGGCAAAGGGCAAGAGGAAGGCATAGTGGAAGAATTGGGACTATCTCATGCAGCCTAAGGACGGGGGTATTGACTTTCGTGATTTCAGGCTGTTTAATCAAGCTCTGTTGGCTAGGCAGGCGTGGAGGCTCCTAACCAAGCCTGATAGCCTTTGTGCTAGGGTTTTAAAAGCACGTTATTATCCTGATGGCAAGTTGGAAGACACGGTTTTTGCTGGAAAAGGATCATCTTCATGGCAAGCTATATGTCATGGTCTGGAACTGTTGAAAAAAGGGCTGCTGTGGAGAGTTGGAGACGGTGCAAGCATAAGGGTTTGGCGAGATAGTTGGATCCCGAGACCCTTCTCTTATAAACCGATCTCTCCGCAAGGGCGATGCCGCATTCGGTTCGTCTCTGGTTTTCTGAACCCTAATGGGTCGTGGAATATTGAGCTCCTTCGGGACTACTTTGTGGCTGCAGATGTGCATGAAATATTGAAGATTCGCGCCTCACCCAGATTGGAGGGAGATGTGATTGCATGGGGTCCTGGTCGGCATGGTATTTTTTCTGTCAAATCAGCATACGAGTTGGCCTTTGACGAGGATCATCGAGGTACCGCGACTGCGTCCAGCGCGTCGCCTTCAGGAAGCTGTGCATGCTGGGATTTCATCTGGAAGTGTGATGCCCCTCCAACTATCAAGCACTTTGGATGGCGCATGGCAATTGATGCACTCCCTACTTGGCAGAGGAAACATTGTATTGGGCTGGAGACTACGAGTTTATGCCCGGTATGTGGGACAGAAGAGGAGGATAATTTCCATCCGTTTGTCTGGTGTCAATTCGAACGTGATCTGTTTGTGGCTATGGCCAAGGTATGGAGGCTTCCAGACATTACATCTATACTGAATAATGGTAAGGAATGGCTGCTACACGTCCTGAGTCCTCTTATGAACTTGAACGCACAATGATACTAATGATTTTTTTGGAGAAGTTGGTTTGTCCGGAATGAGCTCACTCATGCTAAGCCTGCCCCGCCGATGGAAGTCTCGGTACGTTTCCGTGCAAAGTTACTTGGAGTCTTTGATTGGTATCAAGCAAAACCCACAAGCTGATCCGACCAAGGGAAAATCATATGTTGAATGGCGAATCCCAAGGAAGAGGGGGAGTAGTGCTGGAGATCAGGAGAAACGAAGATGGACGAAGCCGGATCCGGGGTGGTGCAAGTTGAACACTGATGGCTCTTTTGTTGCGTCAGGTGAAGCTGGGGCGGGTATGATCCTGCGTGATCATATGGGTGCGATCAACTACTCGGCTTGCAGGGTGTTGTACTCGTGCAGGAAACCCCTCGAGGCGGAGCTGTGCGCGTGTATGGAAGGCTTGTCCCTGGCGATACAGCGATGTGATGTGCCGATAGTGTTGGAGTTGGATTCTCTTGAAGCGGTCACTCTCATATCAAGCTCGGGAACGGATCGCTCGGTTTACTCTTCAATTGTTAGAGAGATCAAGTACTTATTGGGTTTAAGGAAAACTTGTATTTCCCATATTTTTGGAACTCAAAATAAAGCTAGTGACAGTTTAGCTAGTTTTGCTAGAACCCAAGGTAGAACCATGACTTGGTTAGGAGCTGGTCCAGTTGAAGTTGTGGAAATAGCATCGAATGAATGTAAGGACCTTGTGATTGAGTAATACAATGCTATTTCACCCGCAAAAAAATGATGTAGTTGATACCGATGCAATTGTCAATGACAAAAATGCCCTTCAGGAGGAGAAAATATGCATTTTTTAACATAGGAGAAATATGCAGTTGATAAAGGATAAAGTTGAAGCTGAAAAGAATATGCATTGTTCAAAAAACAGTCGATTAATGCTCAGAGACTCACCAAATAGTCGATTAAAAGATTAATCGGCCAATTAACTGATTAATCGGCCAAACTGCTGGCTGCCGCCACCAAAAAAATCACTCCTCTCCGCTGATGTCGGAGGAAGCTGCAGGATGAAGCCGATGTGGCCGACGGCGGCGGCGGGGATCTTGCTCGCGTTGTGGGGGTGTCCTCGGGCAGGGCGGATTCTCCCTTGACGATGGCGGCAGCATCGATGTTTTGGGCGGCTGCTCGGTTCCGGCAGGTTAGGCCGGTGGCCTGCCTCCTCGTTTGCGCGTCGTACTGCTGCCACTCGAGCGCGGCGTTGGAGTGCGGGGCGGGCCGGCCGCTGCCATTTCCGTCAGATCTAGCGCCTGGAGCCACGGGTTGTGAACAGCGTGGGTCAATGCCCTGCGCCATGATGTCGATGGCGTCGGCTTGGTGGAGGCAGCAGTGTGGTGGCGGCCTTGTGCTCTTATCGCATCATGACAATGTTCTGCTTGATCGGTCCCCCTTGATCTGGCTGTCGATGTGTTCCGGAACTAATGCCGGAGATCTTGCCCAAAGATATCTGGATCGGACAGTATCTGGTCGTTTGCGTCCATATGAGCCTATCTGGCTCAAGGAGGGCGTGGCGTGAAGCTCTGCTATTTGTTTACACCATGGGACATGTCGGCATCTCGATTTCCATGGCACAGACAACGGCGGAGAAAGTCTTGATGGTTGAGATCGAAGGATCAGTAAGGCGGAGGGGACCTTGAAGGCGATGGAGTCAGCCAGGTGTTTGATAACTTGCAGTAGCAGCAGTGTCAAGTGGGGGCAACAACACTGGAGGATTTCATTTTTTGGTGGTGCCCCTCGAGTGCCGAGTCGTGACTTCCAGGGTGAAAACCTAAGGTCTGGCCTTCAGTGGTTTTGCCTGGCAATTGCCTTGTTGAAGGTATTGTTTTGAGAACTCGGTCTTTCTCTAGGGTGAAAACCTATGATCTTGGATCGGGTGACGACGCCGCTTGTGCACTGTTTTCTTCTTGAAGGCGTCGCTTTTGCAGACCTTTTATGTTTTCCGGGTGTTGTCTTTGATGGTGGTTCATATGTTGCTATTGGGAGGAGTTGACCACTGTGGCGAGGTCTTTTTTCATTTCTTTTTTGTTTTGTTTTCAGGCTGTGTGCATCCTGAATGTATTTGTTGTGCGATGGCGGAAACGTCTAACCCGATGTGGGTGATGTGTACGTGTTTATATAGCAGGGGCGCACCTCCCTGTACAGCGCATACAAGTTGTTGGAGATTACATCTTGGAGAGAAAGAAAGATCTTAGATAGAGATAAACCTTAACAACCTAGTCTAACTAACTAGGACTCCTAACAACCGAAGCAGACCAAGATGGTGCGGCAGCAGATATGATGCGTGTTTGACACCCCCCCTTAATCACAACTTCATTAAGTTGAGATTATGCCTGAAGTTCTCAAAGCTTCTCACAGGCAAAGCCTTGGTAAAACCATCTCCAAGCTAATATTTGGAGTGAATAAAGCGAATATCAAGTTGCTTTTGAGCAACTCTTTCTCGAACAAAATGAAAGTCTATTTCAATATGTTTTGTCCTTGCATGAAATACTGGATTAGCGGACAAATAAGTTGCATCAAGATTGTAACACCACAGACATGGAGCTGGTGTGTTCTTTATACCCAATTCTTTCAGCATGGATTGAACCCATATAATTTCAGCTGTAGCATTTGCAAGTGCTTTATATTCTGCTTCTGTGTTGGATCTAGAAACAGTAGCTTGTTTTCGAGCACACCAATAAATCAAGTTTGGTCCAAAAAAGATTGCAAAACCATCAGTGGAGCGCCTGTCATCCAGGCATCCTGCCCAGTCAGAGTCAGAAAAGGCACTGACCAGATTAGAGGATGATTTGCTGAAATCTAGGCCAATGCTCAAAGTTCCTTTGACATATCTCACTATGCGTTTTGCAGCAGTAAAATGAACAGTTGTAGGTGCATGAAGAAACTGACATACTTTGTTGGCAGCAAAAGATATATCAGGCCTGGTCAGAGTAAGATATTGAAGTGCTCCTACCAAGCTTCTATACTTTGTGCTATCTTCTTGAATCAAAAGATTACCTTCTGTGAGAGACAATTTTTCTGAGCTGGATAATGGAGTAGGTGTAGGCTTACAACCTTGTAGACCAGCCTTTTTTACTAGATCAGTTGCATACTTTTCCCGGGAGATATGGAGTCCATCTGTGTGCTTCTTCACCTCAATTCCAAGAAAATAATGCAAATCACCAAGATCTTTTAGATCAAAATCTACACTCAAATCTTTCAATAGTCCTATGATTGCTTCATTGATGAGCTTGTCACAATGATATCATCAACATATATTAAAACAAATATGCATGTGTTGGACTTGTTGTAGATGAACAAAGAAGTGTCAGATTTTGATGGAATAAAATCAAGTGCTTGCATTTTATGACAGAGTCGAGAGTACCATGCTCTCGGTGCTTGCTTCAACCCATAGAGTGCCTTGTCAAGTTTACACACATAGGAGGGAGATTTCTTGCTTTCAAACCCAGGAGGTTGCTTCATGTACACTTCCTCTTCCAGAACACCGTGAAGAAACGCGTTCTGTACGTCTAACTGTCTGAGGCTCCAACCCCTAGAAACAGCAATAGACAAAACTAGACGAATGGTTGCAGCTTTAACAACTGGACTAAACGTATCCTCATAGTCAATACCATATCGTTGTTTAAACCCCTTTGCAACTAGCCTAGCTTTGTAACGGTCGGTAGTTTCATCAGATTTTCTCTTAATCCTGAAAACCCACTTGCAATCAATTAAATTTTTACCTTGTTGTGGAGGAACTAAGTGCCATGTGTTATTTTTCCTTAGAGCCATATATTCTTCGTTCATCGCTTTTTGCCATTTTTCATCACCAAGTGCTTCTTCTAGAGTATGAGGTTCACCTGTAGAACAAATCATGCCATATTTTGTTACACGTTTGTAATCAACATGTTGTATTACTCCCTTTTGTAGTCTTGTACGCCTTGGAGACATAGCCAAATTTTCGGCCGCAGAGGATCCCGCGGCGTGAACATGAGTTGCTGCAGGAACTGATCCCAAGGAAGATCCACGCGTTGCAGTGGCAGGTTCTACCTCGCTCGGATTTTCTGTGGAAGAATCCAGCAGCCGTGCATGTGCAGACTCCGCAGAAGATCCCGCCAGAGGGGCGGACTCATCATGGCCACCTGATGAAGAATCATCCTCAGGTTGGGCGCTGGTCAGGCGCGTGGGCACGCACGCATCGACGCTGGATCCCGCGCCAGCTTCGGGCCCCACATTGGTCGGGCGAGTCGGGGGACGCCGCTTGTAGCATACCGGCTGGTTGGAGAAGCGTGTGCCGCCTGTACCAATTGTGCGATGACATGTGGCAGATGGTGATTGGCACGGAGGCGGTGTCGTTCTGCAGCCTGCAGGTGACGACGTGGCGCGCGCCTGGACCGAGGCGGGTGCGCATGTAGAGTGCACCCCTGGTGCATCTGCTGCCACCGATCCCAAGGAGGATCTGATGCCCTGCGGGCGAACAAATCCCGAGGAGGATTTGTCTCCAGATTCCGGGCACATGAAATATGGCTCCGGATGAGGGGGTTTTTCACCATTTTCTTCTCTGTGTTCGCCGTTTTCTTCGCTGTTTTCACCTGTAACACCACAAGGCTCATGCATGTCATCAGTAAGAGGGTTAGTCAACAGTTGATCATCACAATCATTTCCCCCTTGATTAACACCGGAGAGATGAGGAGGCAAAAGAAGAATCTCTTAGCGAAGAAGAGCACCGACGTTAGGATGAAGATCGGCAAAAGGAAACTTGGTTTCATCAAAGACAATATCGCGTGAAATATAGACACGGCCAGTGGCAACATCGAGGCACTTGACACCTTTATGTTGGTTGCTACAGCCTAGAAAAACACATTGTTTTGAGCAAAACATGAGCTTGTGTTTGTTGTAGGGGCGAAGATTGGGCCAACAGGCACACCCGAAGACACGAAGAGATTTGTAGTCGGGTTTAGTGTGAAGGAGTCGTTCTAGTGGAGTTTCATTGTTAATGACTCGACTAGGAAACATGTTTATGATATGAACAGCTGTGAGGAAAACCTCATCCTAGAACTTGAGAGGCATTGATGCACCAGCTAGGAGGGCTAACCCAACCTCAACTATGTGTCTGTGCTTACGTTTGGCAGAGCCATTTTATTAGTGAGCGTGGGGGCATGACACATGATGTGATATGCCAAGGGTTTGGAAGAAAGAGTTTAATTTCTCGTATTCCCCTCCCCAATCAGACTGAACTGCAATGATCTTACTATCAAATTTTCGTTCAACGAGAGCTTGAAAGTTTTGAAAAACTTGAAAGACATCTGATCTTCTTTTGAGAAGATAGATCCAGGAGAATTTACTGTAGTCATCTATGAAACTCACATAATAAGTATGTCTACCAATAGAACTGGGGGCAAGTGTTGGAAATATGCCCTAGAGGCAATAATAAAATGGTTATTATTATATTTCCTTGTTCATGATAATTGTCTATTGTTCATGCTATAATTGTGTTATCCGGAAATCGTAATATATGTGTGAATACATAGACCACAACATGTCCCCAGTGAGCCTCTAGTTGACTAGCTCGTTAATCAATAGATGGTTACGGTTTCCTAACCATGGACATTGGATGTCATTGATAAGGGGATCACATCATTAGGAGAATGATATGATGGACAAGACCCAATCCTAAGCATAACACAAGATCGTGTAGTTCGTCTGCTAAAGCTTTTCTAATGTCAAGTATCATTTTCTTAGACCATGAGATTGTGCAACTCCCGGATACCGTAGGAATGCTTTGGGTGTGCCAAACGTCACAACGTAACTGGGTCACTATAAAGGTGCACTACGGGTATCTCCGAAAGTGTCTGTTGGGTTGGCACGAATCGAGACTGGGATTTGTCACTCCGTATGACGGAGAGGTATCTCTGGGACCACTCGGTAATGCATCATCATAATGAGCTCAATGTGTCTAAGCAGTTAGTCACGGGGTCATGCATTACGGAACGAGTAAAGTGACGTGCCGGTAACGAGATTGAACGAGGTATCGGGATACCGACGATCGAATCTCGGGCAAGTAACGTACCGATTGACAAAGGGAATTGCATACGGGATTGATTGAATCCTCGACATCGTGGTTCATCCGATGAGATCATCGTGGAGCATGTGGGATCCAACATGGGTATCCAGATCCCGCTGTTGGTTATTGGCCGGAGAGATGTCTCGGTCATGTCTGCATGACTCCCGAACCCGTAGGGTCTACACACTTAAGGTTCGATGATGCTAGGATTATAGGGAAAGTTTGTACGTGGTTACCGAATGTTGCTCGGAGTCCCGGATGAGATCCCAGACGTCACGAGGAGTTCCGGAATGGTCTGGAGATAAAGATTTATATATGGGAAGTCCTCATTCGGTCGCCGGAAGTGTTCAGGGGTCTATCGGTATTGTACCGGGACCACCGAAAGGGTTCCGGGGGTCCACCGGGAGGGTCCACCTGCCCCGGAGGGCCTTATGGGCTGAATATGGAGGGGAACCAGCCCCTAGGTGGGCTGGGCGCCAAACCCCCCTAGGGCCCATGCGCCTAGGGTTGGGGGGGACCCTAAAGGGGCGGCCCCCCTTTGCTTGGGGGGCAAGCCTCCCCTCCTTGGTCGCCGCCCCCCTCTAGATCCATCTGGAGGGGGCCGGGGCCGCCCCCCCCCTTTCCCTTGCCCCTATAAATAGAAGGGGGTGGGAGGGCAGCTGCACCACATCCAAGGCGCAGCCCTCCCCCTCCCCAACACCTCCTCCTCCTCCCGCGACGCTTGGCGAAGCCCTCCCAGAGTACCACGCTGCTCCAACACCACCATGCCGCCGTGCTGCTGCTGGAGTTGTCTTCCCCAACCTCTCCCTCTCTCCTTGCTGGATCAATGCGTGGGAGACGTCATTGGGCTGCACGTGTGTTGAACGCGGAGGCACCGTTGTTCGGCGCTTGGATCCGAATCAACCGCGATCTGAATCGCCACGAGTACGACTCCCTCATCCGCGTTCTTGTAACGCTTCCGTGTCGCGATCTTCAAGGGTATGAAGATGCGCTCCCCTCTCTCTCTCGTTGCTAATTTCTCCATAGATTGATCTTGGTGATGTGTAGAATTTTTTTAATTTCTGCAACGATCGCCAACAGCAGGGCCCCAAACATCAGAGAAGATTAATTGCAAGGGTTTGGTAGAAACACTAGTAGATATAGGACAAGGAAATTGATGACTTTTCGCTCGTTGACAAGAATCACAAATAGTTTCAAGATCACGCCCACCAACATACGGGAGCTTATTTTTCCTAAGCAATTTTTCAACTAAAGAGAAAGCAGCATGTCCTAGTCGATCGTGCCACCGTGTTGAAGAGAGTTAGGCAACACCATAGGCTTGTTTATTGGATCTTCTACGCTCCGGGATCAACAGGCAGAGTCCTCGAATGCATCTACACGATAGAATTTTCTTCGTTGCCTGATCCTTGATCAAGAAAAAATAAGGATGAAACTCAAGGAAGACATGGTTATCAATGGCAATTCTATGCACAGAGAGTAGATTCTTATCGGCACTAGGAACTAGCAAGATTTTCTTTAGATGAATTTTACGACGAGGGGTACTAAAAAGTGAATGACCAACGTGACTGGTCCTCATACCTTCGCCGTTGGCAGTGTAGATTTGGTCTTTGCCACGATATTTCTCCTTCATGGTGACCTTCTCGAGCTCGTTGGTGATGTGATTTGTCGCCCCGCTGTCGACGTACCAGTTTGTGTCGACGCCATAGGAGCCATCCGCAGTAGCAGCAACCTTGTCCTTGTCTTGGGAGGAGTCATCATCTTCGTCATAGCGATACCAACAGTCTTTGGCCGTGTGCCCAAGCTTGCCACAGATTTGGCAGCGTGGTGCATCAGGGCGAGACATGTTGGAGCCGCCGCCATGACGAGGCTTGGAGTTGGTGGGCGCCCGTTGCGAGAGTTGCTGGAGCTGCCGTTGTTGTTGCTTCCTGACCGCCCCTTGTTGCGGGGAGATCCACACGAGCGAGGGCCACCACCACGGCCACGAGATGCGGCGTTGGCAGAGGACTTGAAGCCGCCGGAGGAGGGAACCGAGCCATGCGCTGATCAAAGTTACTCGGCATGGCGCAGAGCTCGTCGATGGTGACGGGCGTGACGCGGGCATCGAGGGCGGAGACGAGCGGCTGGTAGTCGACGTCGAGGACGTGGAGGATGTACGAGATTAATTCGTCATCCTGGATAGGCTTGCCGGCGGCAGCGAGTTCATCAGCGAGGCCGCGGAGGGAGGCGAAGTAGGAGGCGACCGACCGGTTGCCCTTCTGCGTGTTGATGAGCGCAGTCCTGATGTTGTTGACGCGGCTGAGTGACTGGGCCGAGAACATGCCCGCCAGTGCCACCCAGAGTTCGCGTGCCGTGGTGATCGCGGTGACCGCGACCAGCACCTCCTTGGAGAGGGTACTCAGCAGATAGCCAAGCACCTGTTGATCCTCCCGGACACCAAAGTGGGTGGAAAGGGTTGGGCTCAGAAGACTCCTTGTCGTCCTTGTCCTTGATGACGTGGAGTCTAGCCGGCTCCGGCGCGGTGCCGTCGATGTAGCCGAAGACACCGGTGCCCCGCAGGTGGGGTGTGACCTGAGTGCGCCACAGCACGCAGTTCGTGCGGTTGAGCTTCTCGGTGACGATGCAATCGGAAGGCTAGATTGGAAGAGGAAGGCTCTGATTACCATGTGCGATGGCGAAAACGTCTTACTCGATGTGGGCGACGTGTACGTGTTTATATAGCAGGGGCGCACCTCCCTGTACAGCGCATACAAGTTGTTGGAGATTACATCTTGAAGAGAAAGAAAGATCTTAGATAGAGATAAACCTTAACAACCTAGTCTAACTAACTAGGACTCGTAACAACTGAAGCAAATCAAGATAGTGCGGCAGCAGATATGATGCATGTTTGACATTTGTGACTTTTTGTTGATGTAGAGACTGAGTGTAATTGGTATCTTAATATATCCCTTATTTAAAAAAAGAATTTAACTGGAAGACTCGGCTATTAATCCTTGATCATAATGCAGGACTAGCAAGACACGTAACGAATGGAATTGATTCACTGATTGGACTTGAGCTGCGAAGAAAACAAGACAAGGCAGACAGCAAAGTGGAGTAGGGCCGTCGCAAGCACGGCCATTCTCCAGTCTGCACCACCACTTACGCCTGCCATTTGGGCACTGCATCCTGCTCTTTTGGCCGCTCTACTGCACCTACCTATAGGTACAGGGCCACAGAGGAGACACTCTCACACTGCTCCCGCTGCATTGTTGGTGAAGGAGAGGTCCACAGCTGGCTGGAGTGGATGCAGTGAGAATCAGCTGCCTTTTGGAAGGAGCGGCGTGGAGGAAAGGCTAAACATATCTCAGTGGGAGCAACTGCTAATGCTGGGGTGGGGCTGCGTCTTAACAAAAAGATTCCGTACAGGGTTAAAAGTGTCGAAGTATATTCTCCACTCTTCTCCCCGGATCAAGTTTTGGGGTAAATTCAGTACCCAAGAGGTCTCCATTTTGACAAAAAAAAATTAGAAAAGGAGGATGACCCCCGGCCTCTGCATCTGGATGATGCATGCGGCCGCTTTATTAATTATTCTCACAAGACCTTATAAAGTCATACAATAGTAAGACTAAAACCACCGTCTAAGTAACAACTATCGCTACACCTATTCAATTGATGAAGAGGCATTGATAGCCTAGGCCTAATACTAAACAGAAATCACAGTCAGACCTAACATCTAAGACCTGAGGTCCCAACCAGGACGTCTGTCGGGTATGAGAACCCACCAGTCCGGCGTGCTCCTCAACCAGGACGTCTGCCGGGTATGAGGCCGCCGCAGCCACTTGCCACAAATCCATCTTCAGAGCTGTACTGTTGCATCTACCTTGCACAGTCTAGCTACCGTCGACGCCACCACGACGCCAGACAGCTTCCTCCTCCTGCGCGAGTCCATCTCCGCGCATCGGACACCGAGTCTCCACTACGCCATGCCGCCGAGACCCACCGTCGATGATACTGTTGATGCCACACCGCTCCACCTACATGCCATCTCGCGTCGACTCCGAACTACCAGCAACTCCACCACCCTGAGCAGTCCTCGGCCACACCTTCAGGAAGGAACACGACACCAAAGTGTCATCGTCGCCCAAACAGAGGAACAGAGGCTTTCGCCTACGCTCATGGCAGAGGTGGGGGGCGTATGATCCACACCGAAGCCTCCAGGAAGGGAATCGGCGCCGAAGGCGTCGACTTTGGTGTGGCCGCCACGCCGGCCTGGAGTTTCCCTCGGATCCATGCCCACCAGCCAGATCCATCCAGGCAGTATTGGCGTCGACCGTAGTCGCTACCGTAGCCAGCACGAACCGGAGTAGATCGAGTCGGAGACGACGCCTCACATGGAACTCCGGTCGGCCATCGAGGAGCCGCCGTAGCGCCGCCACCACCACGCCGCCCACGCAGTCGTGGAAGGCCCCCCCATCTACACCCACGGGTGTCGTCCGCCAGGCAGGCCGCACCGCGCGCCACCGATCGAGGCCGCCGCTCCGAGATCCCCGCGCCGCCCGAGGCACCAGCGATCAGATCTGAAACAGATCGACCACAACCACCATAGGAGCGCCCCGAACGGCCCCCCACACGACCACCGGGGGAAACAGCTCCTGCCGTCACCCCCTGAGTCCTCGCCGTCGCGCCCCGTCGCCAACGCGCCGCCGAACGCCTCCCGCGCCAAGTCCGGCCGCTGCGGGGAGGCCGCCGCCGCCGCCAACCAGGCTTTGCCCGGCGGCGAGCAGGAGAGGTGGGAGAGGGAGCCGAGGGCTTGGCGGCGCTAGGGTTCCCCCCTGGTCGCTGCGCGGGGGCGACCCAGGGGAGAGGAGGGGAGGGCGCTCACCCTCTTCCTCAAGAATTCGTATGCTCTTTAAAAATGGGGGAGAATTTCACTTCTCCGGCCTCTGCACCAACTAGGGATGCATACGGTCATTTTAGTATGAGTATCAAGATAAACATGGTCCTCAGAATTTTTTTTAATGAGTATCAAGATATTTTTTGATGAGTGGTTCCACCACACACCAAACTTGATCATCAATAAATGGGGGAAAACCCCTGTGCATCACCTGTCAATTATAGGAATTGAACTCGGCTCGTTAGGCTGCACAACCGCATGCCCAACCACTAAGCCAAGGCTCTCTTTGCAACTGGCCAATGTAAAAAATTGCGGCCTGCCTTAGTTCGATGTCTACTCCCTCCATTCCAAGCTAATTGGAGTTTTAAGTTTGTCCTAAGTCAAATTTAGATAAGTTTGACCGAGTATATAAGAAAGTTAAGATATAGAAAAATAAAAATTAAAGTGTCAAAATATATTTTATTTGCTGTTGTAGATGTTGATATGTTTTTGTAGAGACTTGGTCAAAAAAAAAATTGACTTGGAACAAAGCTAGAATTTCAGTTCATTTAGAAAGGAGAAGACCTTTGAATGAAGTGCATGGGCAATTTGCTCTGCTTGAGCCTTTGAATGAACTGCATGGGCAATTTGCCAAAGATGAATGGTTAATGGCATGCTGATAAAGCAAAAGCTTTTTCTGCAAATTTACAGCGAACGATCAATCCTTGCGGGAATTAGGGAGGGAAAGTGCTGCGTTCGAAACAGGACCATAGAATGTGGTGGTGTTTCGCTACATCCATTTCCACATTCAATCATTGACCTTTTAAATTGACTGCACGCTCCTTTCCATGCCCAAAATGGCTAGCTGGTGTTACCTACATGTCATGTTCTACCTTGCCTACAAGTTTATATATACATGTGATAGTAGCTTAGGCATTTTTCTAATAAGAAAACATTAGCTTAAGCACGCATGAGGGGCTCTAAACAATGCATGAGTTGGAAAACGTGAAAACAGAAACAAAAAATAGACAACCAGAATGTTCCTTTGATCATGTGAGAATGAAAACACCGGGCACTGCTGAGAAGAGGCCTTTAGATGGTGTAAAGCAAATAAGCATGAAATTTGAGATTAAGGGTTAGTTGATTTTTAGCGAGAAAAGTAGAGACAAACAGACAAGATGCACTGGAACATTCAAAAGAATTTGTCCATTAGGTTGGTCCTCGTGTGTTATTTCGTCCATAAGCAAAAAATAATAATTCCCCATCCTACAAAATTCCTATGATTCGATTCTAAGATCCAGACTGTAGGAGTAGAGACTTCTTCGTAGTAACTGCCCAACTTCCCTGTCGAGACTGCCCAACTTTTGTGTCGATGACAATTTAGTCAAACCTCTGATTGACTTTAGTCGGCCCGAGTTTGTTTCCAACCAGTCTCACTTTGTCTACTGATTTGAATGGAAAAAATATACATCCTAGTATTGGATCTATTGCTCGGGATTGTAATGATTTAGCTGAGTAGTCAAAATCCATTGCTTTGTCCCAGGTTTCTTCTGAAACTTGGCTGTCCGCTATTGGAACAGATAAAGCTCCTCCTACAGTTGATGTCCGCAATCTCGCTGTAGAAAACTGGGACAGATCATCCAGCTTCTTTCACTTCTGTGTCAGAAAATATACTAGTACCTGGAAAGAAGGAAAAGGCTCTTCTCCACTTTGTGCATGACAGAACAAGGCATATCTGAGAACCCAGACACAAACCACAAACAACACGGCCACACCATCATTTCTCACTCCCGGGGTCTCAAAGGTTGTTTACCTGCTTCGTCGTCCTTGGCAAGCAAATTGCACACAAAAGCAGCTTCAGCAATCTGCAAACTGTGAAATGGATGGGAGTATTAGCACAACGGTTCAGTTTTTTGTCCTAGCGGGCAGCTAGAGACATTCTGGACAATGGATCATAGCGACAGTGACAATGCAGTGGTTGAAAGAGACACCGGGCTAGCGGTAAGCAACTTACATGCTGCCTCATTCCCCTTTCTCTTTGGTACCACAAACATCATAATACAAATCTAGCACTAGATCCACCCAAAAAAGAAGCGGGAGAAAATATCCAATGAAATGTACGACCAGGAATCGAACATGATAATAAAAGGGAAAATAACAAACAGATGAAGGTGCCGGAGGAGCACACTGATGAATATTATTGGTCACGCGACAGAAATCATTTACCTGTGGAGGGCTTGATGGTCTCTTCGGGTCCAAAGCAGCATGTCACACGTCAATTCGTCACATGCTATGTCAACAACTCTCCTGATGATGTCAGATCGCCATTGACATGTATCCGAATACAGTAGATTACTTGTAAACTGGTAATTCTACCAATACTATCATAAAAGCACCAGAGGTCTGATGAAGATGAACTGAGAGTATCAAAGTCCACAGAAGTAGATAGGTCCCGTATCTTTGACGAAACATACTTCTGACCATCTAGATTATCAACAAATATGTTATGAATCAATGTGAACATTGCAGTTCCATACGCTCGATTCACATTCAGATCACCGAATAATACTGAACGAATGAACATGCCACAAGATGCAACTGGTTCCATAAATTTGCAGAAAGGATTTTCTCAAGAATAGAACTTAAGTGGTTCTTCCAGATCCAACTGTGGATAGTTGCTTACGGTTCCAGTTACAATGCTGAGCTGAGCTGTGAGCTAACATGTGTACTAACCTAGCGCTATATGAAGCATAAGTTTATCTCTTTACAACACCCTATTGTACTCTCTAGAGTACAACAAATTATATCTAACACACGCCAAAAATCGCTGCTATTTTCTGTCACCTCCACCCCTTTTCCTTTAGGTATATGCAAACTGGCAGTATTCTGCTTGTAAGGGAGAAAACCTTTACATGGCAGATGTCCCCTGCACTATATACTCATCATCTTGCTGCTATAAATGACTGCACAGGAAAAAGGAATTACGTAAGCAAAGCAGAGTGTTATTTCTTAGGCCAAATCAGGTTCATGGGAAGTAAATTTGGCAACTGGTTGGCCTATGTTTGTGCAGGCTCATCCACAACAAAAGTTAAAGGTCCTGAACTCACTGAGTTAAGAAGCTTCAGACCGGCTCCGCGTGTAAACTTCCTTGCAAAGAGGAAGCAAGGTGCTGGTCTCTCATTACTTGTGCACCACTCTCTTCTATATTCGGTCTCATAATATATATTATCAATATCCTACAAAAAATATAAAGAGATAGACCCTCAGTGAACAGTTAGAAATTGTCCTAGGCACTTCTTACAGGCAATTTATTTTACAGACATGCATCTTATTATGCCAGAACTACCGCATGGAAATCAAAGTATGTATCTCTCATCACCGATTTTGCCATCGATGTAGCTAGATATCAACTTCTATCAAACTCAGCAAACCAAAACAAATAATAAAAGCATACATGGTTTTTCTGTGAAATACAAAAAAAAAATACAATCATCTTTCTAGGGAATACAGTGTTCAGATTTGACAGAAACATATACCTTAATGGATTTTATAAGTGCGGGTGTAGCATCAGAGACTTTGTATGTTACAGGATGCCATCCACGCCTTTCACGATCTTTAGAAGATGATAGATCCCATGCGCTATGTGTAACTGATCTCCGGGTAAGCTCTTCTTCAAGCCCATTTTGCTGTAACAGAGATATGTCATGTGCATTTGTGTAGAGAACAAATTCAAGGTATGTTACAATGATTATTGACTTACTGCAAGCAATGTTTGAACATAGTGCTCATCTGGTATGCAGTTATGTGCCTTCCATGCCTCAGCAGGCTGGGTAAAATGAGGACATGTAACACGTAAGACTACCAATTGAACTTTTCCAGTGAAACAACCATAAACAAATGTACTTATTGAGTTCATAAGTAAATCTTGAAGGCTTAGATAATTATTTGGTTAAGAAAATATTTTAGGAAATATAAGAAATACAGTAGACATATGAGTAGTGGTTCTATGCACTCTTAAGAAGTTAAAATATATGCCGCGCTTAAAATTTGGCTTCACTACATATACGTACAGGAATATTGCAGAAATAACACAGATTAATCTAACTTTGGTTCCACTTCCGTATACGAGATCCTTGTGAGCGCACAAACTATCACACATAGTGTTATCTATTTTCATGTATAAGCTTTAACTTGTCCATAGTTTGAGAACAATACCTCCTTTATAATTGCATAGGTTGATGAAAACAAACAAAAATCAATTCATTTGGATGGGTACTAGTTAACATTAAAGCAAATACAGGCACGGATCAAGTTCATGCCTGCAATTCATGTCACAGGAATAAGGCCAGATGTTAACATCCAGAACCCACAGGAAAACAAATGGCATGATGAACACAACCTCTAATCTGTCATGTATTCTAGACATACTCCAGGTACAAACTGCATCAAAAACAAGCTTTGAACTATTTTCACAGAAGAAAAAAGGACAGCATGAACCACGGTTCAAGATACTCCAGAAATAGATGGATTGGTATTTTGTTAAAGGGTCTCACTTACAATAGGTTTATCCCAGTCCCGCCAGAACTCTGGTAAGGGCCTTCTCTGCAGCAAATAAAAGATATACTTTCTTCAATAAGAACAGGCACAGAAAAAAAAATCAAGTTCCCATGTATGTACAGATGGAAAAACTGTCATTTGTACATGCATACGCTACAGCACCATATGTAAGTACAGATGTAAAAATTGTCAGAACTTAGTAGAATAATAAGAAGTGTACAACTATTTAAGTGCCATTATCTTGATGATGCGAAACTACTACCTTGTGAAGTCATGTCCATCTATGAACTATGTTACAGTACTGAATATTTCTGCACATAGAACATACAATTATTGAGGCACGTACCCTGCAATGCTTCTTGAATTCTGGCAACACCACATCATCATAAACCACAACTTCAGCATGCTTTTTAATCAGCACAGCCCACTGTATGGCGAGTTAGGGCGGCAGAGATACAAGAATGAGTTTGTTAGACACACAAAAATTCAAGTTAAACTTTTATTTTCCATCTTTCTTCTTTCATCAGTAAAAGCGGAAAGGTACCTGCGAGCCTTTTCTCCAATTCTCCACCGGGATGATTGGGTCCATTCGTGGATTGTACCTGCCCTGTTTTGTATCGGCGAAACTGCCAGCATTACACAATTGGATGCTATTAGTCAGACTATAAGATCAGCTAAAAGAAAAGCTTACATCTTAATATGAACAGATCTGCAATATGTTATGCTAGCAATCGATCTAAAAGGTCAAGGTGCATGAAAACACTAAGACAATGTAAAATGGAAAAGGATATGATGAACTATATTGTCATTCATAAATACTGACTGATACTCATTCTTAATCAAGGCTAGGAGACATAATGCAAAACTGAGATGTTTATACCTGTCCACAAAGCTGGTTGATGCAGACATTATGTAGTCATAAGTGTAGTTGAAATTGTACAATGGTACACAACTGGCAGAGAGAGAAGATCCTAGTAAGCACGAATTCAATATTAAGATCCAAATACGTTCATAAATGATGTGCGCAGTGCATAACCATTTTGACGAAAACAAGTTTGTAAAAAATAAATGTCGGATTGTTGAGTATTAGTAACTGTTGAGTCAAACACCAGAGCCATGTAGAAGATCTCAAATTTGCAACAGACCTAAATTTGGTAAATGGGTATAGCTATACATATGGATTACCATTATAGGCACTTATCCGAGACAACCAACAGAACATAGGGACAATTGGAAAATATAACCCAGGATTCACTTCCTGCAAAACAAATGTTCTCTCCAAGTCACAGAAAACACGGTTATGAATAACCTGGTGATCTACTGATTGTAAAAGTAGGATTTCCTGCGAGCAATAATAAGCACTTAAAAAATACAATTTGAGTCTACCAGTATGTTTAGGTGGAAAGGGAAACAACAGAGATATCTGAACTGGACCTAAATGTGAATGACATGAAAATTCCTTTTTTAAGGGCGTGGAGACGGTGTACAAAAGGGAAGAAAACTCGTGACTGGTCTAAAGGAAAAATGTCCAATTATGTCTTAGCACTACCACATTGCAATTTTTTAAGGGCGTGGAGACGGTGTACAAGGGCGTGGAGAAGTGCATTTTTAGCGGTGTGGTCCATTGTTGGGTATGTTGAAATATATTGCTCACCTCCCTCCATCAGTTCGGACTTTTGGATGAGTTGGTCGGTGCATGAATTCAATATGGTATCAGAGCCAAGAGATCTTGAGTTCAAGACCCTGCCAATGCAGTATTAAATAAAACGATTCTGCGGCCTACATCGATCCCACGTCTAAGGACTAAAATAGCCTAGACGTGAGGGGGAGTGTTGAAATATATTGCCCACCTCCCTCCATCAGTTCGGACTTTTGGATGAGTTGGTCGGTGCATGAATTCAATAGGGTAGCTTCAAACCTATACCCCCCGCCGCCCCTAGTGTGTATAACATGTTCGGCAACTGGTTGAGGTGTATTGATAAAAAAAATCTTTCCATATCCTTGTGGGGTGGGAAGCCTTGTGTTGGGCTTTGTGGCTTTCCATGAATGATGTGGTTTTTAACAAAAAGAGTATTTCATCTCGTGTGTAAGTTATTCAGGCATGTACACGTTGGCTCCGTGCGTGGTCTATCATGCAAAGGTACGTGGTCTATCACGAGTTTTTTTCTGTAAAACCCTACTTTTGAGTTCTCTCGGACATGTTGGTTGTGTGCATGTTATGCAGAGTTTGGGCTCAGTGCGGTTGTATTAGCTTGATATAACGATTGAATGAAATTCCATTTATTGGAAAAAGTAAGACAATCTACATGGGACAACAAAAGAAACATTGACACAATCTCAGGACATAATACAGCAGATTTTCCACTTTACTAATTAGTGTATTGCAGCAAGAGCTCAAACACCACATAAGTGATGTGTTAAACAGTACAAGTTCCCCCTTTAGACCTTATGCTTCATTGATTTCATTCTTTTGTGCAAATTGCCATTCTAAGAACAGCATCGAACTGTACCTGTCGGACACAAAAACGAAGCGCTCATTGAAGGGATCCTTGAGTGCATGGCTGAGAAGGATGCGCTCGGCCTCGATCATGCTCGCCTCCCCCCAATCCACCTGAATGCCAAAAAAGTTAAAATCATGTCGGCAGCAATGGAGCATCGAACGCAGAGATCACATATTATGGTAGGAACTGTCAGCACTAACCTGGACGCTGTTGTTGACCTGCCGGTTGTAAAAGAAGCGGGAGCGGGTGGTGGCGCGGGTGAGCACGAAGCCTGGCCGCGAGTGCACGAAGATGGAGAACCTCCCCTCATTGTCGCCCTGATCCGCATAATAAGAATCACAATGCGACTTGAGATTAATTCATTCATTCGCTCCCGCATTGGTGAAATCGAGACGGCGATCGAGAGATGGAGCGAGAAGGGCGGGGGGGGGGGGGGGGGGGGGGGCCAGGGGGGGGGGGGGGGGGGGGGGGGGGGGGGGGGGGGGGGGGGGGCGTACACGGAAGAATGCGTCCCAGACGAGGTCGAGCGGGAGGCGGTTGCGGGCGATGAAGAGGA
>NC_053022.1:137794216-137926856 GCF_003073215.2 Triticum urartu
TGGACATCGGCGTGGCCGACGTGGCCCGCAGCCTCACTCCGGCGAACGTGATCGGACACGGGTGGTCCGGCGCGGTGTACCGTGCCAACATCCCGTCGTCCGGCGTCACGGTCGCCGTGAAGAAATTCCAGTCATGCGACGAGGCGTCCGTGGAGGCGTTCGCGTGCGAGATCAGCGTGCTGCCCCGGGTGCGCCACCGCAACATCGTCCGGCTGCTGGGATGGGCGTCCAACCGCCGGACGCGACTCCTCTTCTACGACTACCTCCCGAACGGCACTCTCGGCGGCCTTCTGCACGGGGGCGCGACCGGCGCCGCCGTCGTGGAGTGGGAGGTGCGGCTCGCGATCGCCGTGGGCGTGGCCGAGGGCCTCGCTTACCTCCACCACGACTGCGTGCCGGGGATCATCCACCGTGACGTCAAGGCCGACAACATCCTCCTCGGCGACCGCTACGAGGCTTGCCTCGCCGACTTCGGCCTGGCACGAGTCGCCGATGACGGCGCCAACTCGTCGCCTCCGCCGTTCGCCGGATCCTACGGCTACATCGCTCCCGGTAAGCATTCCGCCGTCCCTTCAAAAAATCACGGCAATTCCAACTCTGCTACTCAGTTAAAATTCATTCTCCAGATGTACTACCGGATTAACATTTGTCGTCATGATTTGATGCAGAGTACGGCTGCATGACCAAGATCACAACCAAGAGCGACGTGTACAGCTTCGGCGTGGTGCTGCTGGAGATGATCACGGGGCGGCGCACGCTGGACCCGGCGTTCGGCGAGGGGCAGAGCGTGGTGCAGTGGGTGCGCGACCACCTGTGCCGGAAGCGCGACCCGGCGGAGATCGTGGACGCGAGGCTGCAAGGCCGGCCGGACACGCAGGTCCAGGAGATGCTGCAAGCCCTCGGCATCGCGCTGCTCTGCGCCAGCCCGCGCCCCGAGGACCGGCCGACCATCAAGGACGTGGCGGCGCTGCTACGCGGCATCCGGCACGACGACGGCCCCGACGCGCGGAAGGCCGGGAATGCAGAGCGGGCCGATGCGAAGAAGCCCATCTCACCCACCAAACTTATGGCTCTCACCAGGCCGGTCCAAACCCAGGCCCAGGTCCAGGCCCGAGCGAGTTCAGGTTCCCTGGGCCTACTCAACAACCGGGACGGATAGTTTAGCCTCAGGCGACTTGGCGGGCCCACTAGCGGTGCGATGTTGACAATGCAACCTTGTGTACTTTAGGGGACCCGTAGAAATTATGTATGTGTCCTTATTCACTTTTGAGGTGAGTGCAAGGGGGTGTGTCGTTTTGCTAGGTGCACGCTCTCTGGGTACAAATGTTGTTTCCTTCCGTAGGGATTTAGTGATCATAGGATACCATCTCTAGATGGTCCAGCAGGGTCATGACAGGTCAATAATTTTGTGTACCATAAAATGGGGTATAATGCAATGGAAGTTTGTGTATATTATCCAATTCATAATAATTGGCTATGAGACCAATGAAGATGTTTGTCAAAGGGAGCACATGCCACCTATTATTCCTACTGTCTCGTTTCTCTTTCTTTAGGTCAATGGTCCAACACTGGTTTGTTCTCCATTACATTACCCAGATGCGTTTTCAGAAGTTGTGGATCAGTTTGTACAAATGGGACCTGCATTTCTGGATTGAACTGTCTAACTGATTGGGCCATTATAGGCTAGCAACATGGGATAAGAGATGATACCCCATGCATTGTTGAGGTAATCTTGTTAAAATAAATGCGCAATTAGGTGCTACATAAATACCTAACATAAATAAAACTAAAGTGTGAGAGTATTATAGGTCGGATTTGCTAATTCTCTGAGGATTAACAAAGTCTCATCTAACTCATACACCAATCGTGTTAGAGATACGACACACAATCAAAACGACAAAGAACGAAAACAAGCGAGGGACATGAGATTTTAGCGTGGAAAACCCCTTCAACACGAAGGGGAAAAACACAGGCGCCAGCCAGCCAAACTTCACTATATTGGGGTAGGTTACAAACGTCGGGGATTTGCAACTAATCAACTATCCTGTGCAGCGGCTTACAAGAGGTATATATAACACCAACGACAGGCCTCGCTCCGCTCGCTCGTCAGAAGTTAGCCTCCCTCTTTATACTTGAATTTGAAGCATAACATAACAAACTCCACCTTGAGACAAATTCCATCATGTAGCATGAATGAGAACCTCCTCCCTGAACAACAAAGAAAACACTTTTGGCGCCAAACAACCACTAGGGCTAATGAGTTATACCAACTAAGTCTGAGCAAAGCTCAAACTTAGCAACAGGAACTGGCTTTGTCAACATATCAGCAGGATTATCATGAGTACTAATCCTGCATACCCTCAGTTTACCTTACTCAACAATGTCTCGGACATAATGATATTTGACATTAATGTGCTTTGTTCTCTCATGGAACATCTGATCCTTAGTCAGGTATATGTCACTTTGAGTGACACAAAACAAGTTAATGCAATAATTATCTCCACAAAGGTCAGGATACAAACCTTTCAGCCAAACTGATTCTTTACATGCTTCTGCAATAGCCATGTATTCTGCTTTAGTGGTAGACTGGGCAACTACTGGCTGAAACGCTGCCCTCCAACTCACGGTGCAACCACCAATTGTGAACACATAGCCTGTAAGGGACCTCCTCTTGTCCAAATCGCTGGAAGCAAAATCTGAATCCACATAGCTAGCTAGTCCCTCACCAGTTCTGCCGAATTTCAAACAAGCATTGGAAGTGCCACGAAGGTACCTGAAAATCCACTAAACATCTGTAACGCCCTCGATGCGGCTATATCTCCCACGTGTCGAAGCACGACTTAGAGGCATAACCGCATTGAAAGCAATGTCGCAAGTGAGGTAATCTTCACACAACCCATGTAATACATAAGGGAAAAAGATACATAGTTGGCTTACAATTGCCACTTCACACAATTACATGAATAAAGCATTACAACATCCAAGTACAATCAAGGTCCGACTACGGAACCAAAATAAAAGAAGAACCCCAAATGCGACAAGGTCCCCGATCGACCCCAACTGGGCTCCACTACTGATCAACTAGAACGAAACAACACAAAGGACAAGATCTTCGTCGAGCTCCTCCTGAGCTTGGTTGTGCATCTGCATGGTTCATCAGCACCTGCAAGCTGGTTTTGGAAGTATCTGTGAGCCACGGGGACTCAGCAATCTCGCACCCTCGCGATCAAGACTATTTAAGCTTATGGGTAAGGTAAAAAGGTATGAGGTGGAGCTGCAGCAAGCGACTAGCATATATGGTGGCTAACATACGCAAATGAGAGCGAGAAGAGAAGGCAAAGCACGGTCGATAAAAGCATGATCAAGAAGTGATCCTAGAACAACCTACGTCAAGCATAACTCCAACACCGTGTTCACTTCCCGGACTCCGCCGGAAAGAGACCATCACGGTTACACACGCGGTTGATGCATTTTAATTAAGGTCAACTTCAGGTTTTCTACAACCGGACATTAACAAATTCCCATCTTCCCATAACCGCGGGCACGGCTTTCGAAAGTTCAAATCCCTGCAGGGGTGTCCCAACTTAGCCCATGACAAGCTCTCATGGTCAACGAAGGAATAGACCTCCTCCCGAGACATTCCGATCAGACTCGGTATCCCGGTTCTTCAAGACACTTCGACAAGTTAAAACAAATCCAGCAACACCACCCAGATGTGCCGACAAATCCCGATAGGAGCTGCACATATCTCGTTCTCAGGGCACACCAGATGAGCAAGACGTCGGGTAGGCCATCCCAGAGTTGCCCCTGGTAGCCCCGAACATCGCTCGGTTGGACCAACACTCAGAGGAGCACTGGCCCGGGGGGGTTAAAATAATGATGACCCTTGGGCGCGCGACCCCCAAGGGAAAAGAAAAGGCTATGTGGCGAATGGTAAGACCAATGTTGGGCATTGCTGGAAGAGTTTTACTCAAGGCGAACTGTCAAGGGGTTCCCATCATTACCCAACCGCGTAAGGAACGCAAAATCCGGGAACATAACACCGATATGACGGAAACTAGGGCGGCAAGAGTGGAACAAAACACTAGGCATAAGGCCGAGCCTTCCACCCTTTACCAAGTATATAGATGCATTAATTAAATAAGATATATGGTGATATCCCAACAAGTAAACAAGTTCCAACAAGGAACAACAACTCCATGTTCCAACAAGGAACATACTCTAATCTTCACCTCCAACTAACAACGCTATAAGAGGGGCTGAGCAAAGCGGTAACATAGCCAAACAACGGTTTGCTAGGACAAGGTGGGTTAGAGGCTTGGTTCAACAATATAGGAGGCATGATAAGCAAGTGGTAGGTATCGCAGCATAGGCATAGCAAAAGAGCGAGCAACTAGCAAGCAAAGATAGAAGTGATTTCGAGGGTATGATCATCTTGCCTGAAATCCCGCAAGGAAGAAGAACGAGTCCATGAAGAAGACAAACGGAACGTAGACTAACGGGTCCTCACAACGCGACGTTATTGGAACCAACCTGAAGAAGCAAACACCGGAAAAGAAGCACACAACATAGTAAACAACCAACACATGAACAAGGTATGATATGCGGGATGCGGTATGCGATGCATATGCATGATTTGACAAGGAATGATTGAACCTCGCCTCAACTTGGAAATCCAAGTGTGCCACTGGAAAGGTGAGATGAAATCGCTTGAAAACGATATAAAGATCATCGGAATCGGAGTTACGGTGTGGAAATGGCAAGCAATTCAAATATGACCACGTTCTGCGATTTACAACAAGTAGCCATCTAAAAGCAACAAGATGAACATGCTACAGCACTCAAACATGGCAACAAAACACATGGCAGGGATACATTCATGAAGCTTAACAAAAGATGAACACTCAGCTACGGCCAAATCATCCATTAACAGGTTCAAACAAGCATGGCAAAAATGCATTTGGCAAACAGATTTCAGACTTTGTGAAATTAACACTTGTCTGGAATTTCAGATCAGATAGCACTCTTTGGAGCAACAAAACTACATGCTACAGGACCTGAACATGGCAAAGTAAAGCATGTCATGGAGCTACTCAAAGAGCTTAACAAAAGTCCCTTAGTGACCTTGAGCCAAAAGGGATCAGAAAATACAATTGCAGGCATGTGAACATGGCAAAAACATAATCAGACTCTCAGACTTAGTGAAAAACTGGAGCATGCAAATCAGATATCAAGTAGGCATGTTAACGAGCTCGATGCACTCACTACAGAGCAAGGCATGACAATCTAAGCATACACCCAACAAGAATACACAAAATACAAGCTAGACATGGAAAGAACAATAACATGGCATGCACGGATCAACTACAACATCCTCGGCAAAATCGCTAACAAGTAGACAATCTGCCCAGATTCACGAAACAGCAAAAGTAGAGCTCGATTGACTCAAGCTAGGTTGCTCCATAATTGCAAACAAAGACATTGATGGATAGAGCACTACAAGATTACAAAACATCCTTACTGATCATCCTCAAAAGAGGCACGGATCACTAGGAAACAACATGAACATATGGCATCATGAAATGAACAGATCAAGGACTTAGTGGAAATGCTAAGTCCCTGAAATCAGCATTACCAAGTGCCTCACTTTGCAAGCTTGTGCTAGTCACCACACACATCACAAAAATACATGGGTTGCACCTCTGGAAAGATGGCAAAACCCTTAACAAAACATATGTAGAGCTCATGGGCATATCATGCACACAATAATCATGGCAAAAATGACAAATATCTAAATGGAGCAGCAGATCTGACAAATAACTCAAGTAGCACTCTTCTAACAGCATTTCGGGCATCAAGATGAACTCAAATGAAAATGACGCAATGTAATGAAATGATCTACTCTCTGAGACAAACATATTGATATGCTAAATGCCCAAAACGGAGCTACGGATGCGGAGTTACGACATGATGAACATGGGCATATGAAACATGGAAATCTCGGGGACTTGGTGAAATTTATACCACCGGAAAAGTCAACGGCGGACGGGGATATCCAAGACGGAGCGGATCGGGACGAGGGGAGGCGTTTGGTTCGTGAACCGGTGGATCTGGTCCCGATCCGCCAGATCCACCGGAGGTGAAGACGAGGCGGCGCCCGGAGGTTGACGCGGCGGAGGCGGCGGAGGTCGCCGGCGAGTCGGCGGTCGGGCGCGGCTCGCGGAGGCAGGGGCACGGGGTGCCTGCGGCTAGCGGCGGAGGAGGAGGCGGCTCGCCGCTCGGGCGGAGGCGGCGCGCCGGCGAAACGGCGGGAGCGGCTGGAGCGGCTCCGGCGGAGCTCATCGCCGGCGGAAGGTCGGCGAAGGCGGCGACGGCGAGGCGCACTGGAGGCGGCCGGGAGCGCGCGGACGCTCGGGCGGCGGCGCGAGGGAACGGGCCCTGCGGGCCCGAGATGGGCCTAGCGGCCGCGGCAGCGGGCGGAGGCGGAGTGCCACGTGGCGAAGCCAGATTGGCTGCGGGCGGCGGCGTAGAGGACCAAGGCTGCTTGGCAAGTCTCGGTCCAATCCGAAAATGTTTAATCCCCACACACGAGAAGAAGGTAGAAATGACCACCGGAGGAGAACGGAGCGCCGGAATGCAAAACGGACAACGGGGAAAAAGCTCGGATGCATGAGACGAACACGTATGCAAATCAAATGCACATGATGACATGATATGAAATGCATGACATGCAAGCAATGACAAGGCAACAACAGCAAATAACTGGACGACACCTGGCACATCGGTCTCGGGGCGTTGACTGAAGGAAATATTCCCTAGAGGCAATAATAAAGTTATTATTTATTTCCTTGTAATCATGATAAATGTTTATTATTCATGCTAGAATTGTATTAACCGGAAACATAATACATGTGTGAATACATAGACAAACAAAGTGTCACTAGTATGCCTCTACTTGACTAGCTCGCTAATCAAAGATGGTTATGTTTCCTAACCATGAACAATGAGTTGTTATTTGATTAACGAGGTCACATCATTAGTTGAATGATCTGATTGACATGACCCATTCCATTAGCTTAGCACCCGATCGTTTAGTATGTTGCTATTGCTTTCTCCATGACTTATACATGTTCCTATGACTATGAGATTATGCAACTCCCGTTTACCGGAGGAACACTTTGGGTGCTACCAAACGTCACAACGTAACTGGGTGATTATAAAGGAGCATTACAGGTGTCTCCAAAGGTAGATGTTGGGTTGGCGTATTTCGAGATTAGGATTTGTCACTCCGATTGTCGGAGAGGTATCTCTGGGCCCTCTCGGTAATACACATCACATAAGCCTTGCAAGCATTACAACTAATGAGTTAGTTGCGAGATGATGTATTACGGAACGAGTAAAGAGACTTGCCGGTAACGAGATTGAACTAGGTATTGGATACCGACGATCGAATCTCGGGCAAGTAACATACCGATGACAAAGGGAACAACGTATGTTGTTATGCGGTCTGACCGATAAAGATCTTCGTAGAATATGTAGGAGCCAATATGGGCATCCAGGTCCCGCTATTGGTTATTCACCGGAGATTTGTCTCCGTCATGTCTACATTGTTCTCGAACCGTAGGGTCCGCACGCTTAAGGTTTCGATGACAGTTATATTATGAGTTTATGAATTTTGATGTACCGAAGGAGTTCGGAGTCCCGGATGAGATCGGGGACATGACGAGGAGTCTCGAAATGGTCGAGACGTAAAGATTGATATATTGGAAGCCTATATTTGGATATCGGAAGTGTTCCGGGTGAAATCGGGATTTTACCGGGTTACCGGGAGGTTACCGGAACCCCCCGGGAGCCATATGGGCCTTCATGGGCCTTAGTGGAAAGGAGAAAGGGGCAGCCCAAGGTGGCTGCGCACCTCCCCCCTCCCCTAGTCCTATTAGGACTAGGAGAAGGTGGCCGGCCCCCCTCTCTCTCTTTCCCCCCTTGGGAATCCTAGTTGGAATAGGATTGGGGGGGGGGAGTCCTACTCCCGGAAGGAGTAGGACTCCTCCTGCGCCCTCCTCCTTGGCCGGCGCCCCCTTCCCCTTGGCTCCTTTATATACTGAGGCAGAGGCACCCCAGAAACACACAAGTTGATCCACATGATCTATTCCTTAGCCGTGTGCGGTGCCCCCTGCCACCATATTCCTCGATAATACTGTAGCGGAGTTTAGGCGAAGCCCTACTGCTGTAGTTCATCAAGATCGTCACCACGCCGTCGTGCTGACGGAACTCTTCCCTGACACTTTGCTGGATCGGAGTCCGGGGATCGTCATCGAGCTGAACGTGTGCTCGAACTCGGAGGTGCCGTAGTTTCGGTGCTTGATCGGTTGGATCGTGAAGACGTACGACTACTTCCTCTACGTCGTGTCAGGGATCGGTCGGATCGGGAAGACGTACGACTACTTCCTCTACGTTGTGTCAACGCTTCCGCTGTCGGTCTACAAGGGTACGTAGATCACACTCTCCCCTCTCGTTGCTATGCATCACCATGATCTTGCATGTGCGTAGGAATTTTTTTTAAATTACTACGTTCCCCGACAGTGGCATCCGAGCCTAGGTTTTATGTGTTGATGTTATATGCACGAGTAGCACACAAGTGAGTTGTGGGCGATATAAGTCATACTGCTTACCATCATGTCATACTTTGGTTCGGCGGTATTGTTGGACGAAGCGGTCCGGACCGACATTACGTGTATGCTTACGCGAGACCGGTTCTCCCGACGTCCTTTGCACAAAGGTGGCTAGCGGGTGACAGTTTCTCCAACTTTAGTTGAACCGAGTGTGGCTACGCCCGGTCCTTGCGAAGGTTAAAACAGCACCAACTTGACAAACTATCATTGTGGTTTTGATGCGTAGCTAAGATTGATTCTTGCTTAAGCCCGTAGCAGCCACGTAAAACTTGCAACAACAAAGTAGAGGACGTCTAACTTGTTTTTGCAGGGCATGTTGTGATGTGATATGGTCAAGACATGATGCTAAATTTTATTGTATGAGATGATCATGTTTTGTAACCGAGTTATCGGCAACTGGCAGGAGCCATATGGTTGTAGCTTTATTGTATGCAATGCAATCGCACTATAATGCTTTACTTTATCACTAAGCGGTAGCGATAGTCGTGGAAGCATAAGATTGGCGAGACGACAACGATGCTACGATGGAGATCAAGGTGTCGCGCCGGTGACGATGGTGATCACGACGATGCTTCGAAGATGGAGATCACAAGCACAAGATGATGATGGCCATATCATATCACTTATATTGATTGCATGTGATGTTTATCTTTTATGCATCTTATCTTGCTTTGATTGACGGTAGCATTATAAGATGATCTCTCACTAATTATCAAGAAGTGTTCTCCCTGAGTATGCACCGTTGCGAAAGTTCTTCGTGCTGAGACACCACATGATGATCGGGTGTGATAGGCTCTATGTTCAAATACAACGGGTGCAAAACAGTTGCACACGCGGAATACTCAGGTTATACTTGACGAGCCAAGCATATACAGATATGGCCTCGGAACACGGAGACCGAAAGGTCGAGCGTGAATCATATAGAAGATATGATCAACATAGTGATGTTCACCAATGAAACTACTCCATCTCACGTGATGATCGGACATGGTTTAGTTGATTTGGATCACGTAATCACTTAGAAGATTAGAGGGATGTCTATCTAAGTGGGAGTTCTTTAAGTAATATGATTAATTGAACCTAAATTTATCATGAAACTTAGTACCTGATAGTATCTTGCTTGTTTATGTTTGATTGTAGATAGATGGCCCGTGCTGGTGTTCCGTTGAATTTTAATGCGTTCCTTGAGAAAGCAAAGTTGAAAGATGATGGTAGCAATTACACGGACTGGGTCCATAACTTGAGGATTATCCTCATTGCTGCACAGAAGAATTACGTCCTGGAAGCACTGCTGGGTGCCAGGCCTGCTGCTGGAGCAACACCAGATGTTATGAACGTCTGGCAGAGCAAAGCTGATGACTACTCGATAGTTCAGTGTGCCATGCTTTACGGCTTAGAATCGGGACTTCAACGACGTTTTGAACGTCATGGAGCATATGAGATGTTCCAGGAGTTGAAGTTAATATTTCAAGCAAATGCCCGGATTGAGAGATATGAAGTCTCCAATAAGTTCTATAGCTGCAAGATGGAGGAGACCAGTTCTGTCAGTGAGCATATACTCAAAATGTCTGGGTATAATAATCACTTGATTCAATTGGGAGTTAATCTTCCAGATGATTGCGTCATTGACAGAATTCTCCAATCACTGCCACCAAGCTACAAGAGCTTCGTGATGAACTATAATATGCAAGGGATGAATAAGACTATTCCCAAGCTCTTCGCAATGCTGAAAGCTGCGGAGGTAGAAATCAAGAAGGAGCATCAAGTGTTGATGGTCAACAAGACCACTAGTTTCAAGAAAAAGGGCAAAGGGAAGAAGAAGGGGAACTTCAAAAAGAACAGCAAGCAAGTTGCTACTCAAGAGAAGAAACCCAAACCTGGACCTAAGCCTGAAATTGAGTGCTTCTATTGCAAGCGACTGGTCACTGGAAGCGGAACTGCCCCAAGTATTTGGCGGATAAGAAGGATGGCAAGGTGAACAAAGGTATATGTGATATACATGTTATTGATGTGTACCTTACTAATGCTCGCAGTAGCACCTGGGTATTTGATACTGGTTCTGTTGCTAATATTTGCAACTCGAAACAGGGACTATGGATTAAGCGAAGATTGGCTAAGGACGAGGTGACGATGCACGTGGGAAATGGTTCCAAAGTCGATGTGATCGCAGTCGGCACGCTACCTCTACATCTACCTTCGGGATTAGTATTAGACCTAAATAATTGTTATTTGGTGCCAGCGTTAAGCATGAACATTATATCTGGATCTTGTTTGATGCGAGACGGTTATTACTTTAAATCAGAGAATAATGGTTGTTCTATTTACATGAGTAATATCTTTTATGGTCATGCACCCTTAAAGAGTGGTCTATTCTTATTAAATCTCGATAGTAGTGACACACATATTCATAGTGTTGAAACCAAAAGATGCAGAGTTGATAATGATAGTGCAACTTATTTGTGGCACTGCCGTTTGGGTCATATCGGTATAAAGCGCATGAAGAAACTCCATACTGATGGGCTTTTGGAACCACTTGATTATGAATCACTTGGTACTTGTGAACCGTGCCTTATGGGTAAGATGACAAAAACACCGTTCTCCGGTACTATGGAGAGAGCAACAGATTTATTGAAAATCATACATACAGATGTATGTGGTCCGATGAATGTTGAGGCTCGTGGCGGATATCGTTATTTTCTCACCTTCATAGATGACTTAAGCAGATATGGGTATATCTACTTAATGAAACATAAGTCTGAAACATTTGAAAAGTTCAAAGAATTTTAGAGTGAAGTTGAAAATCATCGTAACAAGAAAATAAAATTCCTATGATCTGATCGTGGAGGAGAATATTTGAGTTACGAGTTTGGTGTACATTTAAAACAATGTGGAATAGTTTCGCAACTCACGCCACCCGGAGCACCACAGCGTAATGGTGTGTCCGAACGTCGTAATCGTACTTTACTAGATATGGTGCGATCTATGATGTCTCTTAATGATTTACCTCTATCATTTTGGGGATATGCTCTAGAGACGGCCGCATTCACGTTAAATAGGGCACCATCAAAATCCGTTTGAGACGATGCCTTATGAACTATGGTTTGGCAAGAAACCAAAGTTGTCGTTTCTCAAAGTTTGGGGCTGCGATGCTTATGTGAAAAAACTTCAACCTGATAAGCTCGAACCCAAATCGGAGAAATGTGTCTTCATAGGATATCCAAAGGAAACTATTGGATACACCTTCTATCACAGATCCGAAGGCAAGACTTTTGTTGCTAAATTCGGAAACTTTCTAGAGAAGGAGTTTCTCTCGAAAGAAGTGAGTGGGAGGAAAGTAGAACTTGACGAGGTAACTGTACCTGCTCCCTTATTGGAAAGTAGTACATCACAGAAACTAGTTTCTGTGACACCTACACCAATTAGTGAGGAAGCTAATGATAATGATCATGAAACTTCAGAACAAGATACTACCGAACCTCATAGATCAACCAGAGTAAGATCCGTGCCAGAGTGGTATGGTAATTCTGTTCTGGAAGTCATGATACTAGATCATGATGAACCTATGAACTATGAAGAAGCAATGGTGAGCCCAGATTCCGCAAAATGGCTTGAAGCCATGAAATCTGAGATGGGATCCATGTATGAGAACAAAGTATGGACTTTGGTTGACTTGCCCAATGATCGGCAAGCAATTGAGAATAAATGGATCTTCAAGAAGAAGACTGATGCTGACGGTAATATTACTATCTATAAAGCTCGACTTGTCGCAAAAGGTTTTCGGCAAGTTCAAGGGATTGACTACGATGAGACCTTCTCACCCGTAGCGATGCTTAAGTCTGTCCGAATCATATTAGCAATTGCCGCATTTTATGATTATGAAATTTGGCAAATGGATGTCAAAACTGCATTCCTGAATGGATTTCTGCAAGAAGAGTTGTATATGATGCAGCCGGAAGGTTTTGTCGATCCAAAGGGAGCTAACAAAGTGTGCAAGCTCCAGCGATCCATTTATGGACTGGTGCAAGCCTCTCGGAGTTGGAATAAACGCTTTGATAATGTGATCAAAGCATTTGGTTTTGTACAGAATTTTGGAGAAGCCTGTATTTACAAGAAAGTGAGTGGGAGCTCTGTAGCATTTCTGATATTATATGTAGATGATATATTGCTAATCGGAAATGATATAGAATTTCTGGATAGCATAAAAGGATACTTGAATAAGAGTTCTTCAATGAAAGACCTCGGTGAAGCTGCTTACATATTGGGCATTAAGATCTATAGAGATAGATCAAGACGCTTAATTGGACTTTCACAAAGCACATACCTTGACAAAGTTTTGAAGAAGTTCAAAATGGATCAAGCAAAGAAAGGATTCTTGCCTGTGTTACAAGGTGTGAAAATGAAAGATGTTCCCTATGCTTCAGCCATAGGCTCTATCATGTATGCAATGCTGTGTACCAGACCTGATGTGTGTCTTGCTATAAGTCTAGCAGGGAGGTACCAAAGTAATCCAGGAGTGGATCACTGGACAGCGGTCAAGAACATCCTGAAATACCTGAAAAGGACTAAGGATATGTTTCTCATATATGGAGGTGACAAAGAGCTCATCGTAAATGGTTACGTTGATGCAAGCTTTGACACTGATCCGGACGATTCTAAATCGCAAACCGGATACGTGTTTACAATAAACGGTGGAGCTGTCAGTTGGTGCAGTTCTAAACAAAGCGTTGTGGCGGGATCTACATGTGAAGCGGAGTACATAGCTGCTTCGGAAGCAGCAAACGAAGGAGTCTGGATGAAGGAGTTCATATCCGATCTAGGTGTCATACCTAGTGCATCGGGTCCAATGAAAATCTTTTGTGACAATACTGGTGCAATTGCCTTGGCAAAGGAATCTAGATTTCACAAGAGAACCAAGCACATCAAGAGACGCTTCAATTCCATCCGGGATCTAGTCCAGGTGGGAGACATAGAGATTTGCAAGATACATACAGATCTGAATATAGCAGACCTTGACTAAGCATCTTCCACGAGCAAAACATGATCAGCATCAAAGCTCCATGGGTGTTAGAATCATTACTGTGTAATCTAGATTATTGACTCTAGTGCAAGTGGGAGACTGAAGGAAATATGCCCTAGAGGCAATAATAATGTTCTTATTTTATTTCCTTATATCATGATAAATGTTTATTATTCATGCTAGAATTGTATTATCCGGAAACATAATACTTGTGTGAATACATAGACAAACCAAACGTCACTAGTATGCCTCTACTTGACTAGCTCGTTAATCGAAGATGGTTATGTTTCCTAACCATAGACATGTGTTGTCATTTGATTAATGGGATCACATCATTAGGAGAATGATGTGATTGAGATGACCCATTCCATTAGCTTAGCACCCGATCGTTTAGTATGTTGCTATTGCTTTCTTCATGACTTATACATGTTCCTATGACTATGAGATTATGCAACTCCCGTTTGCCGGAGGAACACTTTGTGTGCTACCAAACGTCACAACGTAACTGGGTGATTATAAAGGAGCTCTACAGGTGTCTCCAAAGGTACATGTTGGGTTGGCGTATTTCGAGATTAGGATTTGTCACTCCGATTGTCGGAGAGGTATCTCTGGGCCCTCTCGGTAATGCACATCACATAAGCCTTGCAAGCATTGCAACTAATGAGTTAGTTGCGAGATGATGTATTACGAACGAGTAAAGAGACTTGCCGGTAACGAGATTGAACTAGGTATTGAGATACCGACGATCGAATCTCGGGCAAGTAACATACCGATGACAAAGGGAACAACGTATGTTGTTATGCGGTCTGACCGATAAGAGTTGTCATTTGATGAACGGGATCACATCATTAGAGAATGGTGTGATTGACTTGACCCATCCGTTAGCTTAGCACGATGATCGTTTAGTTTGTTGCTATTGCTTTCTTCATAACTTATACATGTTCATATGACTATGAGATTATGCAACTCCCGAATACTGGAGGAACACTTAGTGTGCTATCAAATATCACAATGTAACTGGGTGACTACAAATATGCTCTATAGGTGTCTCTAATGGTGTTTGTTGAGTTGGCATAGATCGAGATTAGGAGTTGTCACTCCGATTGCCGGAGAGGTATCTTTGGGCCCTCTCGGTAATGCACATCACTATAAGCCTTGCAAGCAATGTGACTAATAAGTTAGTTACGGGATGTTGCATTACGGAATGAGTAAAGAGACTTGCCGGTAACGAGATTGAACTAGGTATTGAGATACCGACGATTGAATCTCGGGCAAGTAACATACCGATGACAAAGGGAACAACGTATGTTGTTATGCGGTTTGACCGATAAAGATCGTCATGGAATATGTAGGAACCAATACGAGCATCCAGGTTCTGCTATTGGTTATTGACCGGAGACGAGTCTCGGTCATGTCTACATAGTTCTCGAACCCGTAGGGTCCGCACGCTTAACGTTCAGTGACGATCGGCATTATGAGTTTATGTGTTTTGATGTACCGAAGGTAGTTCGGAGTCCCGGATGTGATCACGTACATGATGAGGAGTCTCGAAATGGTCGAAACATAAAGATTGATATATTGGACAGCTATGTTCGAACACCGGAAGTGTTCAGGGAAGTTTCGGATAAAACTAGAGTGCCGGAGGGTTACCGGAACCCCCCCCCTCCCCCGAAGTTATTGGGCCCTTAGTGGGCTTTAGGGGAGAGAGAGGGCAGTAGCCAGGAGGTGGCGCTCCCCCCCAAGGGAGTCCGAATTGGACTAGGGTGGCGCGGCCCCTCTTTCCCTCTCCCTTCCCCTCTCCTTCCTTCCCCCTCCTAGTAGGACTAGGAAAGGAGGAATCCTACTCCTACTAGGAGGAGGATTCCTCCCCCCTTGGCGCGCCCTCTAGGGCCGGCCAGCCTCCTCCTCCCCTCCTTTATATACGGGGGAGGGGGCACCCCATAGACACACAAGTTGATTGTTTTAGCCATGTGCGGTGCCCCCCTCCACAGATTTCCACCTCGGTCATATCGTTGTAGAGCTTAGGCGAAGCCCTACGTTGGTAAATTCATCATCACCATCATCACGCCGTCGTGCTGACAAAACTCTCCCTCGACCTCAGCTGGATCTAGAGTTTGTGGCACGTCACCGAGCTGAACGTGTGCAGATCACGGAGGTGTCGTACCTTCGGTGCTAGGATCGGTCGTGTCGTGAAGATGTACAACTACATCAACCACGTTGTCATAACACTTCCGCTTACGGTCTACGAGGGTACGTGGACAACACTCTTCCCCTCTGGTTGCTATGCATCACCTAGATGGATCTTGCGTGTACATAAGAATTTTTTTGAAATTACTGCGTTCTCCAACAGCTACAACCCATCTAACCCCAACCCCAGCGGAGAGTAACCCACTTCTAGTTAACACAACACCATGTCCACCACAGAGTACCCCCACACAACCAGTTTGTAAAGCAACTACAGTGCCCAAAGCATGAAGACCACCACAGTGAACCCAAACTCCATGTTTAAAGTGGAAGAGCAACTATTCTCAGGTCAGATTCCATAGCTATGGTCCATACTCCTTTGTTGTTGCATCACTGTATTTACTGATACCAACTACTTATGAATTTAAAGGATCCAACTGAAACTCCAATGGCGCAACAGGTATGTTTTAAACCTATTTCTTTAACTGGATTGGTGTTCTAACTTCTTGCTCTATGTTTCTTTCAGTTTCAGTTGTACAAACAGTTATGTTCTCATGTGATGCACATTGCAAGTGTTGCCGGTGCTATGTAGTTTCTCACACTTATATTTCGTCTACGCTACTGTGTCTTAAAAATATATGATTAGAACTGTGTCTCTATCTTGATTTGGCAACATAAACTAGAACGATATGGACAATACAGTGACCATAGTACATAGATATTTTTTTCATGTTGTTATCCTGTCCACCTTACTACTGAACCAGTTTACCAAAATGAGTTTCATATACTACATGCTAAATATGTGACGTGTCTGCTTGTTTCTCTTGTAGAATGCGAACAAAATATTGGAGAAGAGCACCCCACTATGCAACGGTAGAGAAAGTAATCCAGATAAGGTTCAAGATAGTGAGACAACCATGTTGGTCTCCAAGAAAGGTGATAAAAACGATATTGTAGATACTGAGACAACCCCACAGTCCTGCGTTGATGTAGTGTTCGAGTTACTGGCCAGTACCACTGGCACAAGCTCTTCGAACTCGCTGCCTGAATCACTTTGGCTTCTTCAGTCTCAGCTACAAGCTGAAAGGCATCAGTCAGTTGTGCTGGAGCAAGAAGCCGAAGGACTGAGGAATTCCCTGCAAAATTCAGATGCATACTTTCTGGTGCAACAGCAAGCGCTGGAGGATTTAAGCGCCAAACAAGAGAAAGTTAATAAGCTTGCTAAGCATCTTGCCAGCATTATGGGTACCCAGGATATTGTTTCTTGACCTCTTCTATAGTGGTATCAGTTCTGGACTTGTTTTGTTGCGGCGTTTATTTGCACTGGTCGCCAACTTTGACAACTAGTGTATGTGATATGCTGCTTTGTTCCCTATATTTGCACTGGTGGCAAACTTTGATGCCTAGTGGATGTAATATGTGTAATAGCTGTGATAGCCTAGCGTAATTTGCTTGCTTATTATTTCCTTCTTGTCTTGTTTATTTGTTTGCTTGTAGTCAGTGCAGTTCTTTTTCCGCGGTTTGCCAGTGGCCGCAATAACCGATTTTTTTAAAACTAGGCCACAATAACCATGGGCTACATATTTACTGTAGTGACCCTGGGCCTCCTACGGGCCGTAGAAACAATGGGCCCTCTACGGGGAGTAGCATCAATGGGCCTTCTACGGGTCGTATAATCGATTGGCCAAACATGGGCCAATTGAAGGAAATATGCCCTAGAGGCAATAATAAAGTTGTTATTTATATTTCCTTATATCATGATGAATGTTTATTTATTAATGCTAGAATTGTATTAACCGGAAACTTGATACATGTGTGAATACATAGACAAAACAAAGTGTCCCTAGTATGCCTCTACTTGACTAGCTCGTTAATCAAAGATGGTTAAGTTTCCTGACCATAGACATGTGTTGTCATTTGATGAGTGGGACCACATCATTAGGAGAATGATGTGACGAACAAGACCCACCCGTTAGCTTAGCATAATGATCGTTAAGTTTTATTTCTATTGCTTTCTTCATGACTTATACATATTCCTTTGACTATGAGATTATGCAACTCCCGAATACCGGAGGAACACCTTGCATGCTATCAAATGTCACAACGTAACTGGGTGATTATAAAGATGCTCTACAGGTGTCTCCGAAGGTGTTTGTTGGGTTGGCATAGATCGAGATTAGGATTTGTCACTCCGAGTATCGGAGAGGTATCTCTGGGCCCTCTCGGTAATGCAGATCACAATAAGCCTTGCAAGCAATGTGACTAATGAGTTAGTTGTGGGATGATGCATTACGGAATGACTAAAGAGACTTGCTGGTAACGAGATTGAACTAGGTATGAAGATACCGACGATAGAGTCTCGGGCAAGTAACATACCGATGACAAAGGGAATGACGTATGTTGTCATTGCGGTTTGACCGATAAAGATCTTTGTAGAATATGTAGGAACCAATATGAACATCCAGGTTCTGCTGTTGGTTATTGATCGGAGATGTGTCTCGGTCATGTCTACATAGTTCTCGAACCCGTAGGGTCCGCACACTTAACATTCGATGACGATTTGTATTATGAGTTATGTGTTTTCGTGACCGAAGATTGTTCAGAGTCCCGCATGAGATCACGGACATGAAGAGGAGTCTCGAAATGGTTGAGAGGTAAAGATTGATATATTGGACGATAGTATTCAGACACCGGAATGGTTTCGAAGTGTTTCAAACGATAGTCATTTTACCTCCTCTAGTTGCAACTCTAACAACAAAGTCATACACATTATTATTCATTTCATCAAGCAACTCTCTTTGAGATTTAGCAACTTGTTCTAGCTGGGTTTGAACCATAGAAGCATGCTTTCCAACACCTCTAACATCATTTGATATTCTAAATAACAAGTCACTCAAGCGAGCAATCATATCAGAATTGTATTTAAATTGTTCCATAACATTTGCATTGAAGTGGTCTTGTTTTCTAATATAATTTCCAAACTCGTAAAGGCATTGACTAGGATTCATATTGTGGGGATTGTCATTATCATTAAATTTCATAAGAGAATTTACCTCTACCACCTTAGGAAGTGGTGGTGTATTAAACCCATGTATTTCTTCAAGGGACATTTACATCTATGCCCTTAACTCGAACCCACTACTCAGTTTTGCCCCTAATTTTTAGGTATGCTCAGTTTTGCCCCTCCGCCATTAGTTTCACTTATAGAAATGCCCTTCTCTATCATTACGGTCCGGTCAAAGGTCTTTGGACGTCCTGAAAAAATAGCAACAAAATCAAAAAAATTGAAACTTTGTGGGATCGAAGATAATCATGTCTGCAAGGTGTGTACAAATTTTCATGCCATTCGGACACCCTGGGAGCTCGTGGCAAAGGAAAACATAATTTTTGTACGCATGTGAACCGTAAATTCAAAAAAATAGAAACAAGAATCAAAAAAATATGAAATTTCGTGGGACTAAAGATACTTAGGTGTGCAAGATGTGTGCACATTTTTGTTGTCTTTGGACAACGTAGGAGCTCGTGGAGAAAAAAACAAATTTTAGGTCAAAACAACTTTGAAAAAATGCACTATTTTGTTTTTTTCTCTAGAGAGCCTCGTACGTCATTTGATCACCAAAACTTGCAAGCACCTTGTGCACTCAAGCCTCTTTGACGCCAAATAAATTCAATTTTTTTTGAATTTTTTTGCTATTTTTTCAAATTTACTCCTCATAGGCATAAATTATTTTTGTTTTCCTTTGCCACGAGCTCCCGGAGTGTCCAACCAACACAAAAATTTGCAGCGCCTTGCGGACATGACTATCTTCGATCCCACAAAATTTCATATTTTTTTGATTTTTTTTGCTACTTTTTTCTGGACGGTCAAAGTACATTGACCGGACGGTAACGGCGCAAAAGGGCGTTACTATAAGTGACACTAACGGCGGAGGGGCAAAACTGAGCATACCTAAGAATTAGGGGCAAAACTGAGTAGTGGGTTCGACTTAGGGGCAGAACTGGAATTGGCCCTTTCCTCAATAGGAGGTAATTTTTTAACATCCTCAGCTTTAATACCTTTTTCCTTCATAGATTTCTTTGCCTCTTGCATATCTTCAGTACTGAGATATAATATACCCCTCTTCTTCGGAGTGGGTTTAGGCGGTGATTCATGAAGAGTCCAATCATCATAAATTTCTAGTATGTTATTCAATAATTCTTTAGCTTATCCAACAGTTCGTTCCCTGAAAACACAACCAGCACAACTGTCTAGGAAGTCCCTAGAAGCGTCAGCTAGTCCACTATAGAAGATATCAAGTATTTCATTTTTCTTAAGAGGATGATCAGGCAAAGCATTAAGTAATTGGCAAAGCCTCCCCAATCTTGTGGGAGACTCTCTTCTTTAATTTGAAAAAAGTTAAATATTTCTTGTAAGGCAGCTTGTTTCTTATGAGCAGGAAAATATTTTTCAGAGAAGTAATAAATCATATCCTGGGGACTACGCACACAACCAGGAGCAAGAGTATTGTACCAAGCGCATCACCCTTTAATGAGAACGGAAATAATTTAGGAATAAAGTAATAGCGAGTTTTCTCATCATGAGTAAAAAGGGTGGCTATGTCATTCAACTTAGTAAGATGTGCCACAACAGTTTCAGTTTCATAACCATGGAAAGGATCAGATTCAACCAAAGTAATTAACTATGGGTCGACAGAGAATTCATAATCCTTATCATCAGTAAATATAGGTGAAGTAACAAACTTAGGATCACATTTCATTCTAGCATTCAGAGATTTTTCTTTATACTTGCATAATAATTTATCTAGATCATCTCTATCTCTGCAAGCAAGAATATCTCTAGTTGTCTCCTAGCTCATAACATAACCTTACGGTACCTTAGGCAATTCATATCTAGGAGGGCTAGTGATACGTCTCCGTCGTATCTACTTTTCCAAACACTTTTGCCCTTGTTTTGGACTCTAACTTGCATGATTTGAATGGAACTAACCCGGACTGACGCTGTTTTCAGCAGAATTACCATGGTGTTATTTATGTGCAGAAACAAACGTTCTCAGAATGACCTGAAACTTCACGGAGCAAATTTTCAGAATATATGAAAAATACCTGCAAAAGATGAAGGCCAGGGGGGGCACCACCTCTCCACGAGGGTGGGGGGCGTGCCTGCCCTCCTAGGGCGCGCCCCCCTACCTCGTGGCCCCCCTGTTGCTTATCCGACTCCAACTCCAACTCCATATATTGTGTTTCGGGGAGAAAAAATCAGAGAGAAGAAATCATCACGTTTTACGATACGAAGACGCCGCCAAGCCCTAAAACCTCTCGGGAGGGCTGATCTAGAGTCCATTCGGGGCTCCGGAGAGGGGAATTCATCGCCATTGTCATCATCAACCATCCTCCATCACCAATTTCATGATGCTCACCGCCGTGCGTGAGTAATTCCATCGTAGGCTTGCTAGACGGTGATGGGTTGGATGATATCTATCATGTAATCGAGTTAGTTTTGTTAGGGTTTGATCCCTAGTATCCACTATGTTCTGAGATTGATGTTGCTATGACTTTGCTATGCTTAATGCTTGTCACTAGGGCCCGAGTGCCATGATTTCAGATCTGAACCTATTATGTTTTCATCAATATATGAGAGTTCTTGATCCTATCTTGCAAGTCTGTAGTCACCTATTATGTGTTACGATCCGTTAACCCCGAAGTGACAATAATCGGGATACTTACCGGTGATGACCGTAGTTTGAGGAGTTCATGTATTCACTATGTGTTAATGCTTTGTTCCGGTACTCTATTAAAAGGAGGCCTTAATATCCCTTAGTTTCCGTAAGGACCCCACTGCCACGGGAGGGTAGGACAAAAGATGTTATGCAAGTTCTTTTGCATAAGCACGTATGACTATATTCGGAATACATGCCTACATTACATTGACGAACTGGAGCTAGTTCTGTGTCACCCTAGGTTATGACTGTTACATGATGAACCGCATCCGGCATAATTCTCCATCACTGATCCATTGCCTACGAGCTTTCCATATATTGTTCTCCGCTTATTTACTTTTCCGTTGCTATTGCTATCATCACTACAAAATACCAAAAACATTTACTTTTACTATTGTTACCTTTTGTTACCGTTATCACTACTATCATATTACTTTGCTACTAAACACTTTGCTGCAGATATTAAGTTTCCAGGTGTGGTTGAATTGACAACTCAGCTGCTAATACTTGAGAATATTCTTTGGCTCCCCTTGTGTCGAATCAATAAATTTTGGTTGAATACTCTACCCTCGAAAACTGTTGCGATCCCCTATACTTGTGGGTTATCAAGACTATTTTCTAGCGCTGTTGCCGGGGAGCATAGCTCTATTCTTTGAGTCACTTGGGATATATATCTGCTTATCATTATGAAGAACTTAAGAGATCCAAAAAACCAAGATTTATCCCTCAACTACGAGGGGGGTAAGGAACTGCCATCTAGCTCTGCACTTGATTCACCTTCTGTTTTGAGTAAGTTTGCGACACCTACACCTGCTTCTGCTATTCGTTCTGATATGTCGCATGTTATTGATGATGCCACTTCTGCTATGCATGATACTTATGATGAAACTACTTCTATGCTTGATACCACTGTGCCACTTCGTAAATTTCTTGATGAACAACTTGCTAGAGCTAGAGAAATTGAAAATATTGAATATGATGATACTGATGAAAGTGATGATGAAGAATCACTTATTATTCCTAAGGGTTATGTTTTTGATAAAGAAGCTTCTTTAGCTATTTTAGCTTGAAAAAATAGGAATGAACTCAAAAGGTTATTAGCTAAATGGAGTAAGCAATCTCTAAATGCTAGAATGAAACCTGGGCCTGCTTTTGCTACTTCACCTATCTTTGTTACTGATAAGGATTATGAATTCTCTGTTGATCCTGATATAATTACTTTGGTTGAATCTGATCCTTTTCATGGTTATGAATCTGAAACTATTGTGGCACATCTGACTAAACTGAATGATATAGCCACCCTGTTCACTAAAGATGAGAGAACTCATTACTTTTATATCCTTAAAATATTTCTGTTCTCATTAAAAGGTGATGCTAAGATATGGTTTAATTCTCTTGATCCTGGTTGTGTGCGTAGTCCCCAGGATATGATTTATTACTTCTCTGCTAAATATTTCCCTGCTCATAAGAAACAAGCTGCTTTAAGGGATATATATAATTTTGTGCAAATTGAAGAAGAGAGTCTCCCACAAGCTTGGGGGAGGCTTCTCCAATTACTTAATGCTTTGCCTGATCATCCTCTTAAGAAAAATGAAATACTTGATATCTTTTATAATGGACTAACCGATGCCTCCAGAGATTACCTGGATAGTTGTGTTGGTTCTATTTTCAGGGAAAGAACACCGGATGAAGCTGAAATTCTATTGGATAATATGTTGGCAAATGAAAATAATTGGACATCTCCGGAGCCAATTCCTGAGCCTATTCCTAAACCAACTCCGAAGAAGAGGGGTATTCTATTTATCAGTCCTGAAGATATGCAAGAGGCAAAGAAATCTATGAAAGAAAAAGGTATTAAAGCTGAAGATGTTAAGAATTTACCTCCTATTGAAGAAATACATGGTCTTAATTTACCGCCCATTGAAGAAACATATAATCTTAATCCATTACCTATTGAACAAACTCATGGTCTTGATAACCCGACACAGGTAGTAAAGGTAAATTCTCTCTATAGATATGATAAAGCTGAAATCCCATTTACTAAATTTGCTAACCCATGCTTAGATGAGTTTGATAAATTTATGGCTAAGCAAGAAGATTTTAATGCTTATTTTAGTAGACAATTGAAATACAATTCAAATATGCTTGAACACTTGGGTGATTATATGGCTAATGTCAAAGGTGAACTTAGACTTATTAGTAAACATGCTTCTATGGTTACCACTCAAGTAGAACAAGTACTTAAAGCTCAAAATGACTTGCTCAATGAACTGAATAGTAAAGATAATGATAATGTTGTTAGAGTTACGACTAGAGGTGGTAGAATGACTCAGGAACCTTTGTATCCTGAAGGCCATCCTAAAAGAATTGAGCAAGATTCTCAGATAAATAATATAGATGCACCTAGTTCGTCTAAAAAGAAGAAAAAGAAAAATGATAGGACTTTGCATGCTTCTAGTGAAACACCTGAGAATCCAAATGATATTTCTATTTCTGATGCTGAAACTTAATCTAGTAATGACCCTGAAACTAGTGGTAATGTTAATGATAATGTTCATAATGATGCTCAACCTAGTAATGATAATGACATAGAAATTGAACCTGCTGCTGATCTTGATAACCCACAATCAAAGAACCAACGTTATGATAAGAAAGACTTTGTTGCTAGGAAACATGGTAAAGAAAGAGAGCCTTGGGTTCAGAAACCCATTGTCGGTGTCAAAACTGGCGGATCTCAGGTAGGGGGTCACGAACTGTGGGTCTAAGGCGGATGGTAACAGGAGGCAGGGAACACGATGTTTTACCCAGGTTCGGGCCCTCTTGATGGAGGTAAAACCCTACGCCTTCCTTGATTAATATTGATTATATGGGTAGTACAAGAGTAGATCTACCACGAGATCGGAGAGGCTAAACCCTAGAAGCTAGCCTATGGTATGATTGTATGTTATTGTTATGTCCTACGGACTAAAACCCTCCGGTTTATATAGACACCGGAGAGGGTTAGGGTTACACAAGGTCGGTTACAAAGGAGGAGATATCCATATCCGTACTGCCTAGCTTGCCTTCCACGCCAAGTAGAGTCCCATCCGGACACGAGACGAAGTCTTCAATCTTGTATCTTCATAGTCTAACAGTCCGGCCAAAGGATATAATCCGGCCGTCCGGATACCCCCAAATCCAGGACTCCCTCAGTAGCCCCTGAACCTGGCTTCAATGACGATGAGTCTGGCGCGCAGTATTGTCTTCGGCATTGCAAGGCGGGTTCCTCCCCCAAATACACCACGGAAGAATTTTAATACAAGGATAGTGTCCGACCCTGCAAAATAAGTTCCACATACCACCGTAGAGAGAATAATATTTCCACAAATCTAATTTGCTGACTTGTTTTGGCAACATGACATTATATCATGGCCCGGTGATTATTCGAACCGTTTCCTTTAACTAGCCCCGTACATAACGCGAGGCAGTTTTTTGACACGTCTTGTCAAAGCAGAGATCATGTCCCCTTATCAAGGGATTCTCATCAATACGGGCGTGGGTAACCCAACCGCGCCATCGATTACGGCGCTTGGGGGATAAGCGAGTTTTACCAGGCTAGTGGGGACGCATAGTTTCGTCCGCCCATATAAAGGGATAAGGTTTAACCTTTTTCTACCCATGCCTTCTTCCTCCTTGCTCATCCATTCTTGCACACTCGAGATCCAACACCCAAGTCCACATCCTTTCCCTCAACCTCCTCCAAACATGTCTGAAGCGAGAGGCAAGTGGATGGCTTCCTCCGTTACGGAGTGAGATAGCAAGAAGCTACGCGGAGCCGGATACTTAGCCGCGAATATCGCGCATCGGCTCCCCCCGGGGCAGATCGTCCCTACCCCGAAACCTCACAAGAGGGTAGTTTTCCTCCACCACTTCCTCCGTGGACTGGGGTTTCATGTTCTACTACGGGCTGGACTTTCATGATCTGGCCCCGAACTTCGTCATCAACATTTCGGCATTCATCGTCGCGTGTGAGGCTTTCCTCCGCATCCGGCCCCACTTCGTCCTGTGGTTAAAGACCTTCAATATCAAGCCGAAGGTGGTGGGAGGCCAACAAGCAGAATGCAGCGGAGCCATGGTGGGCAAGATGCCCAATGTTATATGGCTTGAAGGCTCCTTTGTGGAGACCATAAAGGGGTGGCAATCGGCATGGTTCTACATCACCGAGCCGCGCGACGCCAAATGGGTGGCGGGCCCCGAGTTTCGATCCGGATTCCCTACACGGCTTATCGGGTTTCGGGTTCCGGCAGACCCTTGAGGTTCGAACACTGGGGTGCGTGCGGAGATTTCGCCTCCTACCTACCTACACCCCTCCGCCTCGCTAAGATCTAGGCTATGGGAAGAAAGACACAAGGGACACAGGGTTTATACTGGTTCGGGCCACCATTGTGGTGTAATACCCTACTCCAGTGTGTGGTGTGGTGGATTGCCTCTTGGGCTAATGATGATGAACAACACAAGGAAGAACAGCCTCACGAGGGTCTATTCTTGGCTGGGGGGGACGAACTGCTAGGAGGAGTTCAGTCACCCTTCTCTCTCTCTCGGATTTCGATCTTCTCTTCTTCGTCCTTCGCCTCTGCCTACCTACCCTGTGGGTGGCTGGTCCTATTTATAGAGGCCCTGGTCCTCTTCCCAAATATCGAGCGGGAAGGGAGCCAACAATGGCGGGCTAATTTGAAGGGGGACAGCTAGTACTAGCTATCCTGACAAAAGTAGTCTTCGCCTGCATAAAGCTTTGGTGGTGACGCCGCCTTGGGCTCCACGATGACCTCTGTCTTGCAGTCCTCCTGGTCTTGGTCTTGTTGCACCGAAATCGCAACCTTTGCCTGATGCCTCGGTACTCCGCGGCTGCGCTTGCTCCCTTTGCACCAAAGAGGAAAGGAGGACACTACGCGGGCTGGCGCCCGCCTGGTGCCTTTGGTCGTCATGGCTTGCGTCACGGGCACCTCGTGAGGTACCCCGCCTTGATCTCTCCGCCTCCTCGCGAGCCAGCCTGATGAGGCCGTGCCTCAGGAAGCTCCGTGTCGTCTGCCCCGCGAGGCTTGGCCCCTCGCGAGGGTCTTGGGTCTGTGTTGATGAAGATGGGCCGTGCTGGGCCCCCCCTTTGAGCCACGCCACAGGCCGCAGGCAGACAAGTCTGGGGACCCCCGTTCCCAGAACACTGACAGTAGCCCCCGGGCCCAAGGCGCGCCCGGACTTGGCCGTGTAGGGAGGCGGAAGGGCAAGAGCGAAGCGCCACGGGCCCTAACAGCCTGTGGCCTTGGGCACCGCGTGGCGGTTGATTGGACGTGGGCGCCTTAGCAACCGCGCGAGTCGATAAAGGAGCGGCATCCGCCTAGGCTTTGCTTTTCACTTTCTCCGGTTGCTGCTCAGATCCCCTTTCTTGCGCCTCTCCTTCCTTCCTCCAAAATTTCCAGATCTACTCCGACCGCGTGACCTAGGAAGCCATGGCGCCTCGTCAGCCCCCGGCCGTAGCTTGGTACTCGTCTGCCCTGGACTCGCCGAGCGTGTCGGAGGCGAGCCTCGCCCGGTTGCGCCGGATGGCGGCGGCCCGGGGCATCGACGGGGCGAAAGGTGTTCAAGGCCGGCTCCGCCACCCCTGAGGGTCAAGGGAGCACCTTCTATCCGTTCTTCGTAAGTGCCATTGCTGCTGGCCTGGTGCCTCCCTTCTCCGAGTTCTTCTTCTCTGTCCTCCGCCATTATAAGCTACAGGCTCTGCATCTCCACCCCAACTCCGTCCTTCTCCTGGCAATCTTCGCCTATTACTGCGAGGCTCACGTAGGGGTGCAGCCCTCAGTGGCCTTGCTGCGCCACTACTTCTACCTCCGGACCTCTCGCGGTCCTGCTTCCGCGTGCGCGAGCTTCATCGCGTACGGTGGCGCCATTGCCATTTCGAACCCCGGGAAAAGGATTGAGGGCTTCAGGAGCAAGTGGGTCTTGGCGGATGCTGGGCGCATCCACCCTCGGCTATCTTGCCCACGGAGCAGCCCACGAGCTCCAGCGATTGGGTCAGCGGAGCTCGCGGACCCCCGCGCGAAGCTGGTGTTGGAGAAGATGGACGCGGATCTGAGGCCGGCCAACATGGCGGCGGCGAAGCTGACCGGCGCGTCGCTGCTGAGGGAATTCCTGGAGCACCAGCTGGCTCCGCTTCGGCAGTACTCACTTCCGATGTGGAGGCCCCGTCCAAGCCCCGTGGCCTTAGCCGACGGAGATCTGGCTGCGATCGTCCAATCTCTGGTCGGGGGCGATTTGGCGAGGTTGGTGGGCGCTCCTAGCCTTGTTCCTCCGGACGACTGGGAGCAGGTAGTGGAGTCCATGCCCGTCTTCAACGGGGATGGGCCCGTGCCCATGGAAACTCCCGAGGAACGGTGGACGTGCCCTCCGACGACTCCAGCGAAGAGGAGGAAGGAGGGGAGCGGGAAAAGGGCCTGACTCCGAGGTGACTGACGGAGAGTCGAGGGCTCCCCTCCCCCGGCGCAGGTCCCGTGTTCTCCGCCTCTCCTCCGAGCGATGGCGACGAGGATGACGACTAGTAGGACAGCGGGAGCTTCCCCCGATCCGAAGAAGGACAGGACCGGGCTGATCTCCCGCGGGTCTGCCCCGGCCCCGAGGCGGACCGCAGACGCACCTTCCGCCTCCAAGCTTCCCGAGGTTGACCCTTCCAGCCGGCTTTTAGGCTTCAAATTTGGCCGGAGGCCACTTGAGCTCACTGGCGACGACCCGTAAGCATTTGATTCTTGTCTTTATTTCTTGCTCTGCTTCTGAGGCTTGACGTCCGCATCTCTTGGACAGGCTGGCGCCCGCAGCAAAGAACGAAGGGAGCTCCTGAGGTTCCATCTGTGAGCGCCTCTGCCCGCGAAGGAGGGTGACCGCGACGCACAGGCTTCTCCTGCCCGGTCGTCCTTGCGAGGCCTGGCTGAGCCGGCTGGGGCGAGCTCAGCCCCCATGGCCCAAGTGACTCCCGAGGTGTCCTTGCCTGCCGCCGCCACTACAGCCGTTGGGGCGCGGCAGACTCCGCCTCAGGATGCTGTGGCCGCGCTGCCGCCTTCTCCTCCTACTCCACCGGCTGCTGTATCTCTCCGACTCCTTCTGCGTTCTGGATCGTGCTGTGCTGAGCTGGACCGACTGCGGCAGGATCTTCTTGGCGCCGACCCTCGCTTGTGGCCGGGCGCTGGAGCTGGCTTCAGGATGGGTTCGCTCCGACGCTTTGATTCGGGCGGTGCTGGTCCAGGCCTCGACGGCTTGCGGTGAGGAGAAGCAGGCCATCCTTGAGGCGAAGGCTACTCGTGACGCAGCCCTGGGGGAGGTGGTCGACGTCCGTGGTCGCTGCAAGGCGCTGGAGGACGAGCTGAAAGGCCTGCGGGACTAGCTCGCGAAAGAGGCCCGCCTTCGCCAAGAGCAGGAAGAAGGCATGAAGGCTCGCGAGGCGGCCGTCAAGGAGAGGGAGGTCAAGCTCAGGAAGCCGCGACCGCCTAGGCGCGCTGGAGCAGGAGTTGGGGGCGAGGAAGGCCGAGCTGGACGACAGGCCCTGGTTCTTGCCGAGGACCGCGTGGCCTTCACGGAGATGGAGGCGAAGGCTCGCTCCTCGCTGAGGACGCTTTACGACAGCGGCCTGGAGAGCCCGCTGGCTGGCCGAGGACGGCCCCGCCAAGCTGCTTCCTTCCTGGTTCGTGCTCTTGAAGATGTCGCCCTTGGCCTTGGCCCCACGGCCGAGGCCGAGGCGCGTGTCCTGTCTTCTGCAGCACTGACGCGGGTCCTCACCCACATCTACCTTCGCGATCCCGGCGTCGACCTCGACAGCCTGCTGGAGCCAGTAAGCGGCGAGCGTGCCGCTGCCGCTGCCGAGGCCGTGAAGGGTCGCGCGGAGGCTCTGCTGGGGAAGTTCCGGGCCTTCAGCACCAAGCCGAAGCAAGGCGCTGCCGACCCCACTGCTCCATGAGGCGAACCCACTCCGCGCTGCTCCACCGCCGACAAGTGACTCCGTTGTGGCTCCTGTCCTGCCTTTAATTCCTGCACATGTATCATGCCTCGGGGAGGCGTTTAAACTTGCGTTTGGCATTAAGATAACAGTGTGGACTGTAATATTTTGCTTTTGAATTCCTTGAAATTTACGCTTTTCCTTCCTACTTGCTTATGTTCTACGCGGCAGAGCCCGCCCGCGCATGCCTCACCCAGCGTTGGTCCCGATCGGAAACCAGGACGGGGCCAAGGAGTGAGGGGCTACGTGACAAGTTAGGCTCCTGAGTCGCGATACTCAGGATTCCCCCTTGGCGCACGAATAGCAAGTAGGGAGGTGTGATGTGGGTGGATCTACCGTTCTACGTCTGCAGAGCCCGGCCGCGCGCATACCTCAACCACCATTAGCCTTTCGGAACTAAGGAGTGAGGGGCTACGTGACCAGTTAGGCTCCTGAGTCGCGATGCTCAGGAGTCCCCCTTGACGCTCAAACGGCCTTCGTACCTTGGCTCCGCTCGGGAAGAGGTGCGCAATGAACCAGGCCCGAGGGGCCTGGCTGGGCGGCGTGCGTCTGGGCGTGACCCAGGCGCAGCCCTGTGCCCAGCCCCCTCGCGCGGCACTCCCAAGGGGAGGCGTTACGATGAGCTAGACACTGAGCTCTGGGCTCCTGAGGTTGATGCGGCCCGGGGGCCACCCTCAGTTGTTTATCACCAGCGCGGAGCATAGCGCTTCCGTATGTGTACGGGCATAGCCGCTCCTCGGCAGTGTCGTCAGCCAGCACGGAGCATGGTGCTTCCACTGGTACGTGGGAGGGGGCCCCCTCTGGGAGGAGCCCCCGGGGCGTGTATAGCCCCGCCCTGACACGTGGCTGGCACGGTAGGGCCTGGCGAGGTGTATCTGGGCACCCGTGAGCCAGCGCGGGACTCATGGGGCCCTACCTCTAGGCGGGTTGCGCCTGGCACTGGGCCTTATCTTGTGATGTGTCCCTGCAAATTTGGTTAGATGTCGGCACTCTACATCCTCGGGTCCCGGCCCTCTAGCTGGTCTCAGCCATCGCTGGTATGCCAGGTCGCGATGCCGTGGACAAGGCCAGAGGTGAGGGCTGGAGAGCCAGTAAGAGCCTTGAGTCATGATGCTCAGGTACCCCCCCCCCCCCTTTAACGTGCAAGTGGTCGGCATGGAGAAGAAGAGGTGCCGTGGACCGGCATCAAATAATCAAGCATGGTGGGTCTAACGCCTAACCGGAAATAAAGGCAAACGGGATACATGCCGCTGGGCCTGGCCCGAGCGACTTGGGGATCATGTAGCCCGAGGGGCACCCCCAACAAGGTAAGCTAACAACATGAAATAAAAGGGATACACACCGCAGGGACGGACCCACGCGGCCTGGGAATAATGCAGCCCTGGGGGGCGCTCCCAGCTGGAAGTGAAACTTGAAGGATGTCACCTGATGACGTTGAGGACAAAGGGGTGTTGGTGTAGTAGACTTGGTGGGCTGCGGAAGCCGATCCTCACAAGCCCCCAGGCCCAGGGGCCTCGGAGGTTCCGGAGGCGCTGGCGGCTCCTCGTGGACCATCTCCATCCCCGCCAGGGCTGCGGAACGCCTAGCCTCTCGTGCACCCATGATGCCCCTCATGAGGCGCTGGTACGTGGCAGCCGTGTTCGGCAAGCCGTAAGGCATGCGAACGTAGTTGTGGGGTAGACCTCCGCAGCGCCCCACTCGCGAGGGCCAGAGGCGCTCCAGAGAGGCGACCCAGTTGAGCCCTGGTAAGTCGATGAAGACGCGCAGCCCACCATCCTCGCCTAGATGGGGAGCCACTGCTGGTAGACGGCGGCCGCCTTTCATGACCCTTGACTCATGTAGCTCCTAAATGGCCTTGCTGACAAACTCCTGAGGGTCTGGCTCTCCTTGCCTTACTCCTTCTTGAGGAACATGCTTCTAAACACGCCTCCATGTGGTGCCCAAGCGCCTCTCTCGTGACCCTAGCTAGGTCGGTGGCCCTCCAGGGGAGAGCCCCCGAGCCCTGCCTGAGGAGGGCGCCGGGCGCGCTTTCCTATGCGATGGAAGGAGGTTCCCCCTGGGCAGGCGCGGGCCCAGAGGGACCTTCCTCCTGACTGGTCGGGCTGGACGATGTCTTCTTCTTCTTGGGGGCGGTCTCGGGAGGCCTCCTGCTTCCGCGATCCAGGTCTTCCAGTGACGTAGCCTGAAAGGCTCGTTCCAGGGAACACACCGCGTCCTTCTCTTCACAGGGCACTGTGATGACTCCGCCACTTCCTGGCATCTTGAGGACGTTGTAGCCGTGGTGAGTTACGCCATGAACTTGGCCAGCGCTGGGTACCCAAGGATGGCGTTGTACGGCAGGCGAATGTGAGCGACGTCTTGTTGACGCGTGTGGATATTGATCAAGAGCTCGAGATTTGCAGAGGAGAACTTATACGATATACCACGTCTTCGCTTCAACAGGGACAGACAGGTGAGAGAAGCCAGAGACAAGACCAATCTGGGATCCAAGTCAACCCTCTACACACTGAGAATATCAAGAAGGACAGGGAGAGACGCCAGAGCCCGTGAGTTACGGCCAAAACTAGCTTTCGGGGCAACGCCGCTGGGTACCGGAACAGGGACAGCGCCCAGTACTCTGCTTGCAGGCAACGAATGAGCTGATCACGTCATGGAAAGTCGAGTTGTCAGTATCGGTCGAGTAGTTGCGCATGCCCCGAAGGGACTAAGGAGAGTGCTGGAACCATCTGGACCCCTCATATCGGGGTTTAGACTGGCCAGGTTATTTAGTGCACCACGGCTTGGAGGTAATGATCACGGAGTAAGATCACGAGTGCGTTTGGTTGGCATTGTAATGACGAGCATGTATCACATGTCGAACTGTATATCGATCGAAAGTATCTTCCATCGGGCGACAATGAACGATATGGCACGTCCACTCGTCACTTCACAACCGCCTATCTAAGTAATGAGTAACTTGTTGACTCATGCCATGGTTGCAATCTTCAGCGATATGAGATATAGGGAGACACCAAAGCAATCGGGGACTCCCACTGTAGCCGCACACTGAGCTATTGGCTGAAGCTGAATCATAGGACGGCGGCATCACACCGAGACTCACTCTGAGAGAAGTGACGCTGTGTAGCTTCGAGCCACGTGTAGAAATGACTTAATCTAAGCGTCCAGAGCGGAGCGTACACTTCTTATGAGAGGACAGATAAGGGAGAGTGTAAAGGGGCTAACTCGACTCGCCACAGCAATGCAGCGCGTATTATGAGAGCACGACGCAGCTCTTGGGAATTCGCCCAACAATCCCGCGTACTGGTGTCGTACCTGCATAAATCTCTCCTTGCGCATCGACGACAAGACTAATGAGGGCGAGGCGAGGAGCGTACGTGTAGACCTTGCGGTGCGCATCTCTTCGCAATGAGAGGCGCAGGATATATGAATGGACACTACCAGCCTCCGCGCAGAGCGAGCCGATGAGTAAAGCTTGAGCCAGTGACATCTCTTGCGGTATGAGTATAGAGAACGCAGCTCAGCCGTGAAGGATGACCTGGCGCGCCGGAGCCCCAGGACTGCACAGATGCGTCACCAGCGTTTCCTTTCTCTCCGACCGTTCGAGAGTCGCTCGCTACTATCAACGGTCGGGAGCGAGGGCAAATATCGGAACGATATTCCGCACTCTGTCTCTCCGTCGAACGTGCCGCGCGGAGGCTCGATATCGAAGCGGTACGTGTGTGTGGTGGGAGGTCGGCGCTGACCAAACTACAGCTAACTCCCGAGACGACCGCAAGCACGATAAGTGTCGAAGCGACACTGTATTGCGCTCTTGCCTGCACTTGTGACTAATAATAGCTTTTCGGCCAACGAAGTCACTATGAGGCGCATCCTCATTATCTAGCAGCTTTGAACGTTCCTGGCCTTGGGCTCTCTCTTCTGGTCTGCGGCAGGCCACACGCTATGTAGAAGAGGTAGACACAGACACACCCCCTTACCTCCAGTCACCCCATGTGCTAAAGCCTGGAGTCCACATACGGTATGCCAACACTATCCATGTGCACACCTTTGCCACAACCTCTTCCAATCGCAGTAGCATCGCCAGCCGGTGCCTATCACTTGACTATCCAAGACGAGCCGTCGGAAAGTGCTGAAGAAATTGCTGCCAGGTGCTACAGCTCAACACACCACCTGGGTAATCTGAAGGCGGCGTTGTTGAAGCGCAGATGTACTGTCGGCCGGTCTCCCCGTGATGAGGACATATTATGGACGCTTATGCCATGCCGAAGCCCATGCAGTGTGAGTCCTCGTCCGGAAGAGTAATTAACCATCTAAGCGATATATGAAATTGCGCACTGAATATCCGCGGGTTGCAAGTCTTGTCAACAGCATAGAGACAGACCCTGCACAGGCCCAATGTTCAGGAGAGCCGAGATGCGGGCCCGTCTCTATCGCATACGAGCGTCCACGGGACCCAGCTCCGTCGCAGACCTGACTCTCTGTATGCAATTGGCAGCTTCGAGTGCCCAGTGTCCTATTGCTTTCATGGCACTCGTACAATGAGCTGGAGGAACATTTCACGCAGGTGATCATAAGCCGGCACGGTCGTAACTAGGGAGGGTCGCAGTCCTGGCTTTGAAGTTGACAGCATCACGCCACACATTGCGTATCTATTACAGTTGAGCAGGAACGCCTGACCATGTCCTATGCCTAGCGAAGACTCTGGGTACGGAGAGCTTGCGTCCTTCACAGTGTCCCCACGCGCGTCAGACATAAGTAGCAACACGGGTCTGCGAGAACGGGGCGGGACATCATGCAAGACATGATACGTCGATATAGTTTGCTTTGAGGGCTAAGCAGGACGCGGAGGCCTATGATTCTATGCGAGGTTTCATTGACGGTGATTGACCTTATGCAAGCAGATATCAGTCACGTGCACGAGCCGCTGGGAACCATTGATGAGCAGGGTCCCGCCGAGAGAGGGATGTGCCCATACGCTCTTGTGAGCCACGATGAGGCGAGTCCTCGTCCCACTTAGAGGAGAGAAAGGCGGCCAGGGAGCAGCTCACGAGCACCAGAAGCCCCCCCGAGAGGAAGGCTGATGGAGAGCTCGCACCGCCGAAAATGAGAGAGACAGAGAGAATCAAGTAAATGAAGACAGAGGAGACTGACTGGGAAAAGAGAATCACCTATGAGCGGTAGAGGGTGTGACAGCGGAACGGAGCTCTACAGCGAACACACGTCGATTTAATGACACTTTTTTACAGTTACACACATCACGGAAGCGAAATACGAATATCTCGTTTGCCGCATGAGCGCCACAGCCACAAAGCCTCACAGTGTCCGCAGAAAGCAGCGAACCAGACTGAGGAGAACCACTAAGGGAGTCAACACGACAGAGCAATGCTAGCACTAGCACACGCGGACACGGGATCACTTGCATCAAGCGACGCGCACAAGATGATATAGAACGGGATAATGGACATAAGCGCATAAACACAGGAAACCCACGTCGGGCCGTCGGAGTGGCGGCAGCGAGTGCAAGAGTGTCGCGGAACGGCCAGAGGAACTGCCGACAGGACGCCGCTGGGCGACACGGGAAATAGCGAGAGTCCGCCGGCGTCAATCGCCTGCTATGAGAGGGTAGGCCTCGACGACGCAACATAGGGCGCAGATGGTCGGAGGAGAACAGAGAGGGTGTGGAAGACGAAATTTCGGCACCCCTACCTCGCCCGCGGCACCAGCATGTCGGTATTTCGGGTTCCGGCGAGGTTTAAAGCAAAGGCATTGCTCGACCCCAAAAACTAGGCCATCCGAGTATCTCACTCAATAAAGCCTCAACAATGAGAGTTCGTGTACCACAGAATTAGTGCCCCCTTGGAGGCGGACCGATTACAAACAGATATGGCGCAAATTCATCTGAGCAACTTAATTGGAGGCATCACACAAACAACCACCCACACCAGACAAGGCTGACCTATCAGGTTCTGCACACTGACATATCTGCGAAACAGGCGAAGATTTTGCTCCGCCTAGCCTTGACCTGCCCTACAACCCCTCAACCCGTCCTCGCTAAGATAGGATGCCTCAAATACACAAGCAACACCAAAGAGAGCTAAGAGGTTTATAACTGAGGTCCCGCGAAGCCGACGAATTTGTGGTGTAATACCAGCTATCTCCAGTGGGTGTGGTGTGGTGAGATATGCTCCTTATGAATGATGAAGATCCGAACCTATATAGCGAAAGTGAGAAAGCTATCCCACGCGAAGGTACTGTTCTGGCTGGGGGGGACGCACCTGAGCTAAAAAGAGGCAGTTTCCAGTTCACACACAGAATCTACTATTCCTACGGATATTACGAAAGTCCTACTCAATCAGTGTCACCTCGCCTCGTGCTCACTCATGAGCCTGAGTAGGCTGAGTGCACCTATCTTTAGAGGCCGCTCAGACCACATACCCTTCTAAATGATCAAGGCACGTTTGAGCACAGGAAAGCGGAGCAACAAATGCGGGCTAATTTGAAGGGGGACAACTAGTACCAGCTATCCTGACAAAAGTAGTCTTCGCCTGCACAAAGCTCTGGTGGTGACGCCGTCTTGGGCTCCACAATGACCTCCGTCTTGCAGTCCTCCTGGTCTTGGTCTTGTTGCACCGAAATGGCAACCTTTGCCTGATGCCTCGGTACTCCGCGGCTGCGCTTGCCCCCTTTGCACCAAAGAGGAAAGGAGGACACTGCGCGGGCTGGCACCCGCCTGGCGCCCTTGGTCGTCATGGCTTGCGTCACGGGCACCTCGTGAGGTACCCCGCCTTGATCTCTCCGCCTCCTCGCGAGCCAGCCTGATGAGGCCGTGCCTGAGGAAGCTCCGTGTCGTCCCCCGCGAGGCTTGGCCCCTCGCGAGGGTCTTGGGTCTGTGTTGATGAAGATGGGCCGTGGGCCCCCCTTTGAGCCACGCAGGCCGCAGGCAGGCAAGTCTGGGGACCCCCGTTCCCAGAACGCCGACAGCATTCCGAAAGAGAAGGGCTTTTCATGGGGTTCATCGGTGGAGCTGGATGGACTCCAGAAATGTATCCGGATTATGGCAAGCAAGAAGCTCAAGCTTGTCAACATAGTCCAGGTCATGCTCATCCGCCGGATCCTCCCGTGTCAACAACGGGATTTTAACTTGTGGGAGTTCGACCCGGCCCAGCACCAGACTCTGAGCGAGCTCTTCGATACAACGCACAAGGACGTCTGGAAGGTGCTGTTCAAGGGTGCCGAGGTCCCTGCTCTCGTCGAGGACCGCGGGCTGAGCGCAAAGCGCCTAGCGCGTTCGGTGAGTTCAATACATCCCGTAGGATATTTATTTCCCCTATCTTAATCATGTGCGGGGTCTAATCTCCATGCCTTTGACAGGACTGGGTGGAGACGTCGGGGCAGATTAACTGTCCGGCCCCTTTGCCCGAAGACACTACGGGCGCTCTCCTGATGGAGATGCTGACTCCGGCTCCTTACAAGGTGCCGGAGAAGACCAAGAAGGCCAAGGGAACCCGAAAGAGTTCCCGATGCCAGGGTTTATCAGACTTATTGTCTGATAACTCCGCGGCGCACTCCTCCCCCGAAGACGAGGAAGAAGACGAAGACACTCCCCCTCCAGTCGGGGGAGACAAGAAAAGGAAGCCGCCCCAACCTGGGGGGCGAAGGGTCCAAGAAGGGAAGGACTCTCCTTCCGGACTACTCACCACGCCGCCCGAAGGCGAAGACGAGTGGCTGCTCAGGGCCAAGCCCCTGGAAGTCGTAAGTATTCGGATACCAGAGTAACTCATAGCATTCCTTTGTCGCACTGCTTCTCCTAACGCCGATATGATTATGCAGACCGCCCCGAAGCCCGTATCGACGTATCGTCGGACGGCTCCCGTGGCTCGTCGGATATGGATAGCGATCCACTTCCGACCGCCACCTCCCCTTGCCCTACGGACAACGCCGAGGTGTTGTCTCAAGAGGCACCGGGTCGAGGGGAGACAGTCCCGGAGGCGCCTCAAGGCGACCTTCCGGACTCCGGGAGCAGAGGGAACAAGGCCCCCGAGGGCTCCGAGTTCGGCCCTCAGCCGAACACCGCCGGAACCTCCAGTGGTTCCGGACTCGGGCAGGCGGCCTCCTTCCAAGAGGGGCAAGACGCCTGTGCCGGTGACCTCTGTCCATCCAGAGGCACCGGACAATCTGCTGGGAGCGCTTCGCAGCGTGCTTCCATCGACGAGGAGCACCGCTATTATGAGTGCGGTGGTCCAGAAGGTTCAGTCCCGCAAGAGCGGACTGACTGAAGCCTGTGCCAGCCTTCTAACAGGCTTTGAGGTAAGTTTAAAATATAGGAAAAATATTACCGCATAGACAGTAGCCCCTGATGCTCTGTTCGGTGTTCACAAAGAAAAGCCGAATAGGATCAAATAATATCAGGAGTCTAATATAAGTATGTCTATATGCGTATGCAGGCTTCGCTGCTGCCTCTGCCGCACTGACTGCGGAGGTCGCCACACTGAAGCAGGACCTCGAGGGGTCCAAGAAAGAGCTCGGCCTTGCCAAGAGGCAGCTCGAGGAGAACAAGGGTAAGTAATACCCTGTCTATAGATATGTATATATAAAAGAAGACGCGATTGCAAAATGACAGGATCATCTTATTTGCCAGGGGCCACGACCGAGGTGGCACCTGAAGCAAGCCGAGGCCGAAGATAAAGCGGCCAAGGAGCGCACCGAGCGAAGGCAAGAGGCTCGGGTGGGCGAGGTGCAGCAAGAGCTCCAGGCTCTCGTGACGAAGCACGAGGCGTTGGAGCTTGACTCGAAGACGCGAGAGTCTGAGCTTGCCGCGGCCCTCGAGAGCAAAGAGTGCCAAGGCCGAAGCCCAAAAGGCCCTCCAGGAGATTGACGCGATGAAGAAAATAGCGGCGGGTAAGGCATTCTATATGCAAAGCAAGCATGTGAAAGTAAATTACCTATTACTTACCCGAATCCGGAGCTCTCCAGGAGCATTCGCAGATTTGCCCCGCAGCGTGTCGGATGCCGCACAGTTTTACCAGGCCGAGGAGGGAAGCTCAACGGAGAAGCTGTTCTGGTCTCAGTATACTGGGACCGAACACCCGATGCCTCTGAGCGACCAGCTGAAGCACTGGTCGAGCTACACAAGGCGGCCGAACAGGCCATGAAGGGCTTTATAGTCCGGCTGTGGCCTGGCGACGCCCTTCCGAACAGCTACTTCGGCCTGGTGAGGCGGCTTGTGGATGCCTGCCCACGGCTGGAAGTCGTCAAGCGGTCCGTCTGCATCGAAGGTGCACGCCGGGCTTTCGCCCGTGTGAAGGTGCAATGGGCCAAGCTAGACGCCGTGAAGCTGATCAAGGAAGGACCGCCGCAGGGCAAGGAGCATCGCACCCCCGAAATTTATTATGAGGGTGTCCTGAAGGGTGCCCGTCTTGTAGCGGACGAATGTTCAAAGGATGTAATATTTGAGTAAACTTGCTCGTGTGATCCTGTATGATGAAAACTTGTTTCATATGCGCTATGCAACGCTTGTTTGAATTTAAAATATTACCTTCTGTTTGGCTGTTTATCCAATCTGAGAGATGGCTAGTCCTCGGCTTCTGCCCCCATGCCGCGAGTGCTGGGGTGTTCGGGATAAACCTGAGCACTCTTGTTCCCATTTTTGGGTCCTTCGAGGGAGGTGCTCAGCACAGTGAACAAGGCAACCGGACTAATAATGCTTTATCACTCTCACTTAGCCATAGAATTCTATAATTTTAAATTTCGGCGAAGCCCCTAGTATTCGGAAGGCCGAATTCGGGGCGCGATACACGCCTTTAAGCCGGACAGGATCGGCTCCTCGCTCTAAGCGGCATAAGTCTTTAGGGACTCGAAACCTCGCCGAACAGCGACCAGTCTCTCGCCTTATCATGACAAGTCAGTTTTAGCTTTCTCTACTGAGGTGCTTAGCCCAGCAGAACCGGGGCACAATCGCAGTAGTTCTCCTAGCGCTACCTTAGTCGATAGAGCGGAACTTAAGGTACCAAAACATAGGAGCCAGGCAAACCCAACATTTGACCAAAGACATGATTCGGAGCTGATGCATATAATGCTATAAGTTCGGGGTGCCGCACTTGTGAAAGTGTTCGGACTTCTCACACCACATTGTGGGGTACTTAAGCCCCTGGTGTATTGGTCGTACCAAAGTGTACGGTTGCAAGGCGTCATTAATGAACACATATATATAAAACAAGAATGCAATAATAGTCGTAATGTTATGCATTGTTTATTCAAAAAGGTGCGTTAAAGCAGAATGATACAGATAGTGCGATAAGCAAAAAGTAGGACTAAGTCCCTTCCAAGGGCAAGCTGAGGAATAGTATTAAAGCAAATATTTCACTCGTTATCATAATCCACCTGGGAGTTCTGTGGTGTGACGTAGCTTTCTGCCTCCTTGGTTGCTGCATCATGTGTTCGGCAATCATGCTGCTGGACAGGGTTTCCATAGATTAAAGTCCTGAAAGAGAAAAATAACAAAGCGAGAAGCCCCTAGTGCGGTTTAAGCCATGTATTGGGGTGTGTCGTAGTTGTGCCCCCCTCCCCACATGTGCCCATGGTATTTTGAATGCGTGATTATGTACGCGTGGCACAAGTTTCGCCGTTTGGCCGGGACTGGGGTGGGGGCCGCATTGCTATGCGAGCTCAGATCGTGCCAGGTGGTCTAGTTGCCGATTACTCCAAGCGTGCTTGAAGGTGTCCGGGTCTTGAGATGCCGAACTGGTGGATTGCCTTGAGAGGTTGCTTTGCGCTTTTGCTGCGAGGGCCGCAGTGTGCTCCTCCGTACGGAGAGAGCGCTCTATGTTTCCATTAACTGTGATGACCCCCCGAGGTCCTGGCATCTTGAGCTTGAGGTATGCATAATGCGGTACCGCATTAAATCTTGCAAATGTGGTTCGCCCGAGCAGTGCATGATAGCCACTACGGAACGGGACTATATCGAAGATTAATTCTTCTCTTTGGAAGTTATCCGGGGATCCGAAGAACACTTCCAGTGTAATTGAGCCTGTGCAATGGGCCTCTACACCTGGAATGACACCTTTAAAGGTCGTTTTTGTGGGTTTGATCCTTGAGGGGTCTATGCCCATCTTGTGCATTGTGTCCTGGTAAAGCAGGTTCAGGCTATTGCCGCCATCCATAAGGACTCGAGTGAGGTGAAATCCGTCGATGATTGGGTCTAGGACCAGTGCGGCGAATCCGCCATGACGGATACTAGTGGGGTGGTCCCTGCGATTGAAGGTGATCGGACAGGAGGACCATGGGTTGAACTTTGGGGCGACTGGCTCCAACGCATATACGTCCCTGAGCGCACGCTTCCGCTCCCTCTTGGGGATGTGGGTTGCGTATATCATGTTCACCGTCCGCACTTGTGGGAGGGACCTCTTCTGTCCTCTGATGTTCGGTTGCCGGGGCACTTCCTCGTCATCGCTATCTGGCCCCTTATATTTGTTGTCGGCAATTAACTTGCCGGCCAGCTTGAATACCCAACAATCCCTATTGGTGTGGTTGGCTGGCTTGTCGGGGGTGCCGTGTATTTGGCACGAGCGATCGAGTATGCGGTCCAAACTGGACGGGCCCGGAGTGCTTCTTTTAAATGGCTTTTTCCGCTGACCAGGTTTAGAGCCTTTGAATTCGGCATTAACTGCCGTATCTTCAGTATTATCGCTGTTAATGTGGCGCTTATGTTTGTTGCGACGTGACCTGCTATTGTCGTCCTTGGTATCTGAAGTACCATGGTTCTTTGATATGTTATTACTGCGAGCCAGCCAGCTATCTTCTCCCGCACAAAAGTGGGTCATAAGTGTCGTGAAGGCTGCCATAGATTTTGGCTTTTCCTGGCCAAGGTGCCGGGCTAGCCACTCATCGCGGATATTGTGTTTGAAAGCTGCTATGGCCTCTGCATCCACACAGTCGACAATTTGATTTTTCTTTGTTAGGAACCGAGTCCAGAATTGCCTGGCCGATTCTTCTGGTTGCTGAATTATGTGGCTCAAGTCATCGGCATCTGGTGGTCGCACATAAGTGCCCTGAAAGTTGTCGAGGAATGCGGCCTCCAGATCTTCCCAACAGCTAATGGACTCTGCTGGCAAGCTGTTAAGCCAATGCCGCGCTGGTCCTTTGAGCTTTAGTGGGAGGTATTTGATGGCGTGTAAGTCATCACCACGGGCCATGTGGATGTGGAGGAGGAAATCCTTGATCCATACCACAGGATCTGTTGTGCCGTCGTATGATTCAATATTTACGGGTTTGAAACCCTCTGGGATTTGATGATCCATTACTTCCTCTATGAAGCATAGGGGGTGTGCGGCGCCTCTGTTTGGGCTATATCGCGACGCAGCTCGAGTGGGTCTTGCCCGCTGTGTTCGGCCTGGCCGGATTTACTTTCATTGTATCTGGCGTGACGTTTATCGTCTTGCATAGTGGCGCGCCCACGTGATCCGTAGATCGATCTTGCATGTTTTGCTTTGTCCTCCAATACGTCTCGCAGGTCTGGCGTATTTCCCCATGACTTTTTGTTTGAATGGCGTCGGGGTGCAGGCTGAGTTTTTGGCTGGAATGCCTCTCTATCGCGGCCACGAGGTGGCCGATCAGCCGCGTCATACGCTTCTTCCTCCAGTCGGGGTAGCAACCTGCATTTTGGGTAACTCTTGGAGGGGCGCTTGAGTTTATATTCCTCGGCCGCGAGGACTTCAGTCCATCTGTCAGCTAGCAGATCTTGATCAGCTTGAAGCTGCTGCTGCTTTTTCTTAAGGCTATTTGCCGTGGCTATAAGCTGGCACTTGAAGCGCTCTTGTTCGACGGGATCCTCTGGTACGACAAATTCGGCATCGTCGAGGCTTGCCTCGTCTTCGGAGGGGGCATGTAATTATCATCTTCCGCCTCTCCATCTGCCGCTCTATCTGGAGGGCTGGCTCCTCCATCCTCCTGCTCTAAATCTTGCTGGAGGGGATTGTTGCCATCTTCGACACTATCCGGAGTGTTATTATCTCCTGTGCCGGTATCAATACTTTTGCTTTGGCGGGACTTAGAGCGGCACTATCAGGACCCCGATTCCAAGTCACATCGATCTAGCCGGTAACACCTCATATCACTTTGCGGCCTCACACACGGTATCCCATGGGTGTCGCCTTACCATGGCCCGGGACCGTTTGCGCCTTTTGGCTCACGTATATGATAGTGTTGCTAGCATCCATATGACAGAGAACCCGGGCCGACATGGCTAGTCGTGAACCCAAAGCGGCACAAACCTATGGAGACAGGCATACATGAATCACATCAAACATGTCGGTCATCAACGAGTGATTCCGGGCTGTAGCACTGGGCTAACAGGACTCCGGGGAATCCCGGGCTGTAGCAGGCTAGGCAGGACTCCGGAAGTCACCGTGTGACATTTCCCCGAAGGGACAGACATAGGGACGAAGTGAAACACATGCCGGCCAGTCAAGTGTCCTGAACAGTAGTGCTGGGCTAGTAGGACTCCGGTGAACCAGGCTGTAGCGGACTACTATGGCTCGAGGAACACTAGACTACATTTCCCCATAAGAAAGGCTGCCAAGGATAAACAACTAGATTGCCGGATCCCACTCATACCAAGCATTTCAATCATACACACAATATGCCCGATATGAGTACATACAACATGGCATCACAACAAAACTCTACAACTCAAGTACTTTATTTAAAGGCTCCAGAGAGCCATACATAACATGTTCATACAGATAGGGGTCACATGACCCGACACTCAAGTCATACAAACATACAAGCACATGCGGAAGCAACTAGTCTGAGTACAGACTCTAGAAAGAAAGAAGGATTCTCGAAGCCTGTCTATCTACATAGGGCCCTCCATGGCCAGGATCACCACCTGTGTGGCTAGTCACTCGTCGACGTCAAGGTCTACATAAAACCCATCGGAGGGGGCAGTGTTGTTGTCTAAAAACAATAAATAAGCAAACATGAGTACAAAGGTACTCAGCAAGTCTTACATCAGAACCTACTATACGTGCTTATTCTCAAGAAGGCGGTGGGGTTGATGCAGCAAGCCAGCTTTGACTCTTGGTTAAGCTATCCTACGGAACTCCACCAATAAAATAGTTTTCGCACACGAGTCCACTACTCACCAACACAATACTCCACTGGGGATCCTCCCTCGTCATCCTACGAGAGGGCCATCCTCGTACTCACACTTATCTTGAGTCTTTTAGTAGTATCCATTAAATTGTCTATGAACTGTATAGGCAACCAAGTAGTCCTTTACCGTGGACGCGGCTATTCAAATAGTTTATACCCTGCAGGGGTGTACTTCGTCACACATGTTTCCACCACTTAACGTCTGCACACGACATGTGCTCGGCAGACTTCAAGCAAAAACCGACGTGGGTGTAGACCATGACCTGACTAAACTCACAAGTCTCTAGTCCAGGTTTATCGCCTATTCAGGTTCCATCCGCAAGGAAATCCGGCCGGGGTGTCCTCAACGGCCCCAAACGATGTGTACAAGGTCCCGAGACGCCAAACGGGCGCCCGGCATACCCGGGCATGGTGTATCTACCGCATCATAGCCCACCCCTAGGGTCAGCGCTACGCATGGCCGCCAACACATGTCCTACAAACACCAGAAACTAGTTGCAACTCCTGGACAGAGGCGAGAGGGGTCAGTAAGTCGAGCGGGGTCATATTTCAGGGCCCAATGTGTGGTAGTAGCTGAATCTTAAATCACGCATACAGATCTCAGTTCTTAGGGGCGGCCTCAATGAAACAACCCACCATGTACTCCTACATGGCCTCTCATCGATACCTTTACCAAAACATGTTCAATACATCCCTCATATTACTGACATAAGCATTTCACTCTAGCTCATCACCCAGATGAACCAGACCTGACCCAACTCTAAGCATAGCAGGCATAGCAAGGTAGGAATCACATACATGGCTCAATCAACTCCTACACATGCTAGTGGGTTTCATCTAGTTACTGTGGCAATGACAGGTCATGCAGAGGATAAGGGTTCAACTACCGTAGCACACAGCAGTTTGAATCGTGGTGTCTTAATGCAGTAAACAAGAGCAGGAGCGAGAACATGGGTTGTATCGGAATGATCAATGGTTGCTTGCCTGATGGAGTGGTAACGGGATACTGCCCTTCAGTTGGATACTCGTGAATATCCTCGGAGGCAGAACCTACCACGAAGAACACATCGGAACACAATCAACACATGACGATATGCAACAATATGATGCATGCTATGACATGGCAATATGATTGTGTCTTGGCCTAATGCAAGCTAAAATAGGAAGGATGAACTCATTTGAATCAAAGATTCAAATATTAGCTCATTAAACATGGCATTTATAGTGCATTTCCTTATTCTGCTTAAACAGCAAGGTAAACTTGTTTTGTCATGCATGAAACCATTACAGATGGATAGATTGAATTTTTCTGATAATTTTTCATATATAATTTATCTCATTTGGAGCTATGGTTGAATTTCTATGAATTTTTGAAGTTTGAACTATTTTCTGGAATTTCCTGTATAAAAAATAAATCCAGAAAATCATTACTGCATCAGCATTGCGTCATGCTTGACCGTCAGCAGGTCAAAGGCGCCAGCCCAGGTCAAACCTGACTGGTGGGCCCCTTCTGTCAGCCTCTCAGTGCACTAACTACGTTTAGTTAGCCTAATTACTGGGCAGGGCCCACTAGTCAGTGACTATACTAATTAAACTAACTAATTTTAGTTAGAAACTAATCTGGATAATTAGCAGAGGGGGGCCCACTTGTCATTGACTCAAAGGAGTCAACCTGGGCCCACCCAGTCCACGTCAGTGGTCAAACCACCGGTCAACAGGGCTAATCCCGCCGGCGTTGAGTCGCCGGCGAGGCCGAGACGGCGGAGGGCTTCGGAAAACGCCCTCAGGCGACCAAATCGACGGCGGAGACATTCTACGGGTAGCTGGGAACGAGCCGCAGCGTTTGGTGGTGGTAGTTGGGCTCGGGGTGGCCGGAAACGTCGCCGGCGACGAGCTTGGCGGTCGCCGGAGTCGGGTGAGGACGGTTTCGAGGCTACGGTGCACGGGAGGAAGAGCTGGGGGTGGCTACGGGTTCCTGGTGCTGCACTGAGCATGGTGAGGCGCTCGGACGCATGCTTACACGGCTGTAGCCACGACGGCGACATGGCCGGCGGCGAGGAGCACTCGGGCTCGAAGGGGGCGGTGGCTACGAGGCGTAATCGAGCACGGAACTAGGGGAAAGAAGAGAGCTCACAGCGGGTCGAAGAGGGGTCAGCGAGCTCGGGGACTGGGCTGGAGAAGAGGTGCGGTCGCCGGCGATCTCGGATGCCCGAGGTTGAAGACCGAGGGCGAAGGCGGCGTTGCAGGGCTTCCGGCGAAGCAGTGGCTCGGTGGGAGGACGAAGGGAGTCGGAGGCGGAGAATGGGCTCGTCGGAGGGGGCGAGGGGAGGTCTCTGCGGCGACTACGGCGATCGGCGGCGAGGGACGCTGCTGGGACGTCGCGGGGGAGAGTGAGAGAGACGAGGGGGAGAGTGCGAGAGGATGAGGGGGAGACGTGGGGGTCGCGTGGCGTCCTCTGGGCGTCTCCCGGCGTCGGCAGAAGCAGGAGGTGGCCGGCGGTGGCCGGCGCGCGGCGAGCACGCGCCCCTGCCTCCTGGCGCGAGGTAGGGGGTGACTGGCCGAGCCAGTAGGCTGGGCCGAGCCAGGTAAGGCCCAGGTGGGCTTCTTTCCCCTTTTTTTGATTTAGTTTCTGTTTTCTATTAAACTGCAACTGTTTAGCTTTATTTAAAATACTAAAACATTTCCAAAAATCCTGAAAATAAATGTGGCCTCTGTTTAGATTATTTCCAACAGGAAACATTTACTCCCAGAATTATTTGAGCATTTAAATTATTTTATAGCATTTAAATGCCCAAATTCAAATACTTATGATTTAATTCAATGACCTTCTGTTGACCTAGAAAATTGTGCACCAATTTTGCCAGAGGTTCTAACCTAAGACAAAGAGGGTGAACATTTTAGAAGGGCATTTCAGGTTCATTGAAATTATTTTTAGTAAACCCTAGTTGATTTCAAAAGGGGTGCTGGGGGTTCTGCCTTCCCCATTTCAAGTTTCTGATGAAAAGTAAACATGATGCACACTCTAATGCATGGACTAGCTAGGGTGTGACAGTCACCGCTAACATCGGCGCTTGGGTTGCTTCTTGGAGGGGTCATCCTCCGCTATCTCGTCGCCGTTGCCTCCATTGGGTGTATCCACCATGTATATGTCATACGACGAGGTGGCTTTCCAGTGCCCTATAGGTGCTGGTTCATGTTCGTCTCCTACATCGTCGTCCATGCCGTCGATGTCTTGGGAGTCAAAGTCGAGCATGTCAGTTAAATCATCGACAGTGGCTACAAAGTGGGTGGTGGGTGGACGTCGAATTTCTTCGTCGTCCGCATCCCAGTCCTGTTGGCCATAATCCGGCCAGGGCTCTCCTGACAAAGAGAGAGACCTTAGTGAATTCAGAATGTTGCTGAAGGGCGAGTACTGAAAGATATCCGCGGCGGTGAATTCCATGATCGGTGCCCACTCGGATTCGATTAGCAGGGGCGCGGATGGTTCGGTGTCCGGAAGAGAGTCCGACACCTTGGAGTCACGGGTTGTGCAGAGGATTATGCTGGTGTTTGGCTCGATCGCCGTCGATACTGCAGCCCCTGAGGTGGTGTCTAGCTACCGTCCTCGATTGGCGCAGTTGGATCCAAGCTAAGGGTCGGAGCTGGTGTGGGCGCAGCCTCTGGAGTACCGTCCGGTGGCAGAGCTAGGTCATGCCCATCGAGACAGTGTGGCGCGCCCGGCTGTGGCTCAAATCCGTCGAAGATCAAGTCTCCGCAGATGTCGGCCGTGTAGTTCAAACTTCCAAATCTGACCTGATGGCCAGGGGCGTAGCTTTCAATCAGCTCCAGATGGCCAAGCGAATTAGCCCGCAGTGCAAAGCCGCCGAATACGAAGATCTGTCCGGGGAGAAAAGTCTCACCCTGGACCGCAACGCTACCGATGGTAGTGGGAGCCATCAATCCTAACAGCGACGACACAGAGGAACTCTCAATGAAACCACCAATGTCGGTGTCAAAACCGGCAGATCTCGGGTAGGGGGTCCCGAACTGTGCGTCTAGGCCGGATGGTAACAGGAGGCAAGGGACACGAAGTTTTACCCAGGTTCAGGCCCTCTTGATGGAGGTAAAACCCTACGTCCTTCTTGATTAGTATTGAAGATATGGATGTTACAAGAGTAGATCTACCGCGAGATCAGAGAGGCTAAACCCTAGAAGCTAGCCTACGGTATGATTGTATGTTGTGATTGTTGTCCTACGGACTAAAACCCTCCGGTTTATATAGACACCGGAGAGGGTTAGGGTTACACAAGGTCGGTTACAAAGGAGGAGATATCCATATACGTATTGCCTAGCTTGCCTTCCACGCCAAGTAGAGTCCCATCCGGACACGAGATGAAGTTTTTTCAATCTTGTATCTTCATAGTCTAATAGTCCGGCTAATGGAGATAGTCCGGCTGTCCGGAGACCCCCTAATCCAGGACTCCCTCACGGGAGGGGGGGGGGGGTTCCGGTAACCCTCCGGCACTCTAGTTTTATCCAAAACTTCCCGGAACACTTCCGGTGTCCGAACATAGCTGTCCAATATATCAATCTTTATGTTTCGACCATTTCGAGACTCCTCGTCATGTACGTGATCACATCTGGGACTCCGAACTACCTTCGGTACATCAAAACACATAAACTCATAATACCGATCGTCACTGAACGTTAAGCGTGCAGACCCTATAGGTTCGAGAACTATGTAGACATGACCGAGAATCATCTCCGGTCAATAACAAATAGTGGAACTTGGATGATCAGATTGGTTCCTACATATTCTACGAAGATCTTTATCGATCAAACCGCATAACAACATACGTTGTTCCCTTTGTCATCGATATGTTACTTGCCCGAGATTCGATCATCGGTATCTTAATACCTAGTTCAATCTCGTTACCGGCAAGTCTCTTTACTCGTTCCGTAATGCAACATCCTGTAACTAACTTATTAGTCACATTACTTGCAAGGCTTATAGTGATGTGCATTACCGAGAGGGCCCAGAGATACCTCTCCGACAATCAGAGTGACAAATCCTAATCTTGATCTATGCCAACTCAACAAACACCATCAGAGACACATGTAGAGCATCTTTATAGTCACCCATTTACCTTGTGACGTTTGATAGCACACTAAGTGTTCCTCCGGTATTCGGGAGTTGCATAATCTCATAGTCATAGGAACATGTATAAGTTATGAAGAAAGCAATAGCAACAAACTAAATGATCATCATGCTAAGCTAACGGATGGGCCAAGTCAATCACATCATTCTCTAATGATGTGATCCCGTTCATCAAATGACAACTCTTTGTGTCGGAGAGTTGACACGGCAGATGTCCTAGAGCAAGGACTTAGTCGTAGGGCCATCGCACTAGGAAGCTTAAAGGGGTTAATTGGGACAAAGGATACGAGAGAGTTTTTATACTAGTTCGGCCCCTTACGATGAAGGTAAAAGCCTACGTCTAATTGGGATTGGTATTGCTGAGGTTTCGATCTCCAAGGGGCTCAACTCGCCGACTTGGTTATCGATCTGGTTGTTTCTTGCCCTAAGCCGCCGCCGGGTCGTCCCCCTATATACACGGGTTGACGCCTGGCGGCCTACAGAGTCCTGGCCGGCTCATAAAACGTGTCTGGCCCGGTTACTTCTTTTACATGCCTTTCTCTACAAGCCTTTCTTTACATAAGTCAGTTTACAATGTTGGGCCTTAAGCCGCCTTTGGGCTTATGCCTTTTACAATTCTTAATACACTATCACCTTGAATATTACTAGGCTTCTCTCCGTAACCCACCATTGGGGTTGACCCGGCCCCTCCTGGGCGGGTCATACCTGGTAGCTATATCCCCAACATTAGGCCCCAGGTTGACTTTGAACTTTGTTCTTTGTCAATCTTCAATACTTAGATGAAATCCATCTTCTTCTGTCTGAAAAACTCTGTAACCCGCCGTGACGTCATCTTTTGAAAAAACAAAAAACTTTCATGATGTCATCTTCCAACGGACCTTTTATCTTTAATGCTTCCCGAGAATCGAGGCGTCTATATAGCTAGATAACCATTATTTGGTTCTCCCTTGATTTTCGCGCCCGTCTGTTCGCATCTTGTCCTTATAAATAGGCTTGCCCCGGCCTTCCTCATTCTTCTCTCTCTGTCTTCTTCCTGTCGCTGCCTCCCTGCTTCTCGAGCTCCGCCGCCACCATAGCACTCACTGTTGCCCTCAACGTCGGCCGCTGCACCACCCTGAGTTCGTCCAGAGAGATGCGGCAACTCTTCGCAGTAGATCTACATCTCGTAAGTTCCTTCTTTCTCACGCATCTAGATCTGTATTAGGGTTACGAGTTCATCAGTGTTCTTCGCTTGTTCATCACGGATCTTCTTGTAGCTCTTCTTCCGCAACTTCTTCTGATCCAAAAAGGAAATATAACTCGCGCGGTAGTTGTTTTGTGTCCATTTTTGATATCAGTAGATCCCTTTTTCCTGTATGGATGCTTCATTATAGCTGACGAACTCATCTGTACTAGATTTTTAGGTCTAGAATATTTTCTTTTTGGGACAGCCATTTGATCCAAAATAATAATGACAGCTTGGTAAAAACTTGTTTACACCAAGACTTAGCTGGATTCGCTTTCTGAAAGAATCTGTAGTCATGGCGGCTTACCGCTCCAGCTTTCTTTTCCTTATATGTCATTAGCCCTTAGTTAATCCGCCGTTACTTGTTTTACATCTTCATCCTTTGACTGTTAATCTTACCGTAAACTGAACCGACATGTTGTTCTTCTCTTTTTCAGTTCCTTGCACATCATGCCGTCAAACACACCCACCATGTGTAACTGGGTCCCCTCAACCATAACTGAGGATCATTTAAAAGAGTTCTTCCTCATTGGGTTTCTACCCTCAAAAACCATCATGTCTTATCGTGCTCCTAACCCGGAAGAAGAACGACCCAATCCAAAAGATAGCGAGGTGATTGTCTTTACTGACCACATGAACCGTGGCTTCTCACCGCCCGGTTCAAAGTTCTTCAGAGAGGTCCTTCACTTTTTCAAACTCCATCCTCAGGACATTGGGCCCAATTCCATCTAATATTTGTAATTTCCAAGTGCTCTATGAGGTATATCTTCAGCAAGAGCCGACTGTAGAACTGTTTAGAGAATACTTCTATCTGAACCGGCAGAACGAGTGCACCAACGGCCCTAGCTTAGAGCTTGGAGGCATCTCAATTCAGTGTCGGCAGGGTGCTGTCTTCCCTTTCATAGTTTTACCAAGTCACCCAAAGGACTGGAACCAAACTTGGTTTTACTGTCAGGACATCTCACCAGCCAATGAGAAGCCACTTCCGGGTTACCGCCCCAATTGTCTTGACTCCAAGTTCACACTTCCAGATAAACTCACTGCTGCTGAACGCAAGAGGCTGCTTCCATCCATTAGAAGAATCAACGCTTTGTTGGGGAACGGTTTAACCGGAGTTGATCTGACCCGCTGCTGGATCTCATGGCGGGTTATTCCATTAAGCCGTCGGTCAAAATTGATGTATGAATATGGTGGAGGCCCGGACGACTCTCTTCGTCATAGCCCGGTTCAACTAACCGAAGAAGACATTGTCTCAATGTCAAACCTTTTGGTGAATGGGAAATATGAAGACTGTAGTATTGTTGGGTTAAATCCCTTCTGTAAACTTAACCCGGTACCAGAAGTAAGGATATTCTGATCTCTTTTCATTTGTATTTTGCCCAGCCGTATTGTTTAGCACTGATCCTTCCTCTTGTCTTTGTAGGCTAATTCTGACTTTTGGAAAGTGAAATATGACCACGAAGCTGCCAAGAAGGCGAAAATCATCACCATGAATGCCAAGAAAACGACCCGGAGATCGAAGAAAGAAAAAGAATACCACTACTGAAGATTTGATGAAACTTGATGACACATCTGACTCGGAGGTAGCCCTTGATTCCCTTGGCCAATTTTTTAACAATCTTATTGACACCGATCCTTACCAGGATGACACTGGGGCCAGTCAGGCCGGGGAAGCTGAGTTAACTATTATTTCCTCTGACTCAGAGCCCTTACCAAGACACAAAGTTCGACGAGTGATCCGTAAAGTAAGGTTTTCTAACCCTTTAGCTCACTTGGATCCCAACTTTCATTTGAAAAAACAACAACATGAAAGCCGCCGTGAAGCTGGGTTTGAAGATGAACCGGCTATCGTCCTTCAACAAACTCCTCAGAAACGTCCGAATGAGGTTTACTTATTTCTGTCTTGAACTCTTCTTAATGGATCCTTCTCCTTGTATTTTTGTGAACTCTTTTTTATTCTTTCAGGAGGTGTCTCGTTCCTCTGGCGACTCTTCGCAAACCCAATTCCCGGCTTTCAAGACTGCTCCCGGGTAATCAGTAATCCTCCTTTCTTTTGGGTTGTTCAATTTTATCTTTATACTGACAATCCTGCAATATTTTTTCTTAGCGGCCAAGCTAAAACAAAAAAGGCGAAGGTAGCAAAACCGGCGGAAGACCCGCCAGTGCTGGCATCTGACCCGGCTAGGCCGCCTTCTCCATTAACTGACGCTCCATAAGACCCGCCTATTGACAATGAAGCAAATCCTCCGGAGCCATCTTTTGACGAAGCCATTGTGAATCCTTCTACAGCTGGACCGTCAAGCTCAACCAACCTACCATCTCCACCTGCTCAAGATGTTCAAATTACTGGGAGTTGCTTTGTTGAGCCGGGGAACCCAACGGTGCTGGCTCGGTGTACAACAAAGCAAGAGGCATTGGAGAGGCAGAAGGTTTGCTTTGACGTTGCCAACTATGACCGTCTCAATGCCAGTGACATTTTATCCAGCTATCTCAGTCATGTACACTCCAGTCGCGAGTCTGAGATCGAGATGGTCAAGCAGATTCAGTTGAAGTATGAGGTATGTTTTTTCCGGTTTACTTGTATTCCTTTAGCCCCCAAGTCTTCAGATTATGAGAGAAATAGAATAACCTGTAGACTGTAAAATATAGGTCGAGACTTTTACCTCTGAATCAATGATAAAAACAAAGCTTCACCTGTAGTCCCCAAGGACCGGTTCATTTTGATCATAAATGAATCGGTACTTAAAAATTGTTGTTAAGACCGTCTTCAAAGTACTTAATGCTCCGGTTTAACCTTGATAAACTTGCTGAACTGCATACATTAGCCCCCAAGTGCTCTTACTTTGTAAGGTACTTGGGACTTTAAATATGTTTGTAGAGTCGTAGAAATTTGATTTGGAATACATTAGCTCCCAAGTGTCAAGTACTTTACAAGTGGTTTGTTTGTAAAGTGTTTGAGACTTGAATCTTGAATTTGAATTTGAAACCAAGTCTTGACTCATCCGAATGTTTTACAGAATGCCTTATCTGAATTGAACTCTCAATTGACTGACGCAAAGACCCGGCTAGCAAATCAGGAGACAGAAATCAAATCTTCTAACTCCAAACTGCAAATAAGCCTCTCTGCAACGGAAAATTTGAAGACCAACTTTGCTGCCAAGGAGAAAACTTGGGAAAAGGAAAAAACACTTCTGACCCAACAAGCTGAGACAGCCGAAACAACTCTGAAAGAGATTTCAACCAAGATGAATGGGTTAAAGGGGCGGGTGTCTCAGATGGTAGCCGCTATCTTTCGTAAGTTTGCCTGACTTGACCTTTTATGTGTTTTTGTCAAACCGGAATATAAGCCGCTGACTGACTTTGCATGTAAAAATTTATGCAGGTCCTCGAAGCAAGAATCTGAGCCAAGACCCGTTGATTAAACTGAAAGCAGTATATACTTTAGTTGAACAATTGTATATTGGCGCACAACGAGCTCTGGCCGCCATCTCTCCTGCTAATCAAGGATCCAACCGGCTCAGCGACGTCCTGAAGAAGTTGTCCATCCTTCCTGCCAGGTTCCAAGAAGTAAAACGCTCCTGCGCGCGAGCCGGAGCTTTGACTGCCCTAAGCCGCTCCAAGGCTTGGGTGCCAGACCTAGACCCGGCGGACATAACAAGAGGCTATCCCACCGTGAAGGAGGACGGGTCTCCTTTTGATCAAGATGACTTCATGGCTTGTGTACGCGAAGTCCGGCCTCAAGCGACTAGCCTTGGAGATGACACCAACGTTGACAAGTACTAGCCGGGTTTTGATAGTGAAAATAAGAAGATGGCCACTCTCTCATACAAAGTAACAGATTTAATCCCACTAGTGAGAGAAGACACATTTGCCCCAGAGATTGACCCGGTCGGCCTGATCGACGACGAAGCTGAATTTGTCGCCGTGAATGGCTTTGATTGGTCAAAACCCAACTTCCAGCAAACATAAGGTGGCGAACTGGCAAGGGAGGGACAATGAGCATCTTCATGGGCTTATAAAGCCTTGTAATAACTTAGTTGTTAAAACACTGCATGTTTGCTTATGCCATCGCGCATAAAATACTTCTATGTGAATGTGTGTTTCCAGATGCCAATGTATGCATCGTTTAATGTTTTGTCTCTGCAATGCTTGAACTTTGTTCCTGTAAATACAAAGAAAAGACTGGCTTGGTGGTTTAAAACCAAACGGGTTTAAACACCTAATTTATAGCCAATATATCTACCTCAATAAAAACCGGAGACAAATATAAATAAAGGATAAGGGCTTAAAACTAACTCTTTAGTTAACACAACAGGTAAGTGTGTATAAGTAATAACCATACCTTGTCCCTTTTGATCTTTAGATCGCTGGTTAATTAACCCGGGTGATGAATTTGATAATTCAACCTTTATGCTTTTTTGAATACTCAATGATTACTATACCTTGGTAGGCTGTAACTTTTGATCCGTAAGCCGCCGGTGTGAATGACCCGGGCGGCTATGCTGTCAAATAGTCGAGCCGGTGAAAAGGACCAGGCTAATTGTTTGTACCATTGAAACAACAAAAAAGCAAACAATAGATAAAAATAATGTAATCCTGTATTAAAAAAGGTGGGGGTTTCTGATTCGAATACGATCAGTAAACTGGACCAAAGGGGTTAAGCTAAGGTTCGAGTACGACCATATAGCCCCCCGTGGCTTTGGCGTTGCGCCGATCAAGAGGGTACCGACAGCTATGTTCTCTTTGGTTCGAATACGAGCTATGTTTGAACAGGAAGCCCCCAAATGACCTTGAGAGGTTTTTAACGACCCTGATTCGAATACGATCCAAGTTGGACTCAAAAGGGGTTAAGCTATGATTCAGATACGATCAAGAAGCCCCCAAGTGAGTTTTGGCCTTGAGCCGATCAAGAGGGTTACGACAGCTATGTTCTCTTTGGTTCGAATACGACCTATGTTTGAACAGGAAGCCCCCAAGTGACCATGAGATTTGCAGCTAGATTCGGATACGATCATAAGCCGGAGCAAAAAAGGTTAGACTTGATTCAAATATGATCAGCTCCTTAATAGTCTTTTGAAAATGAGAAAAAACGTAGTCTTTGAAAAGAAAAGAGACCGATGGTCTTACTTTATTGCTTATCATGGTATATACAATGTGAACGTATGTACATGATGAGAGCCGGTGGCTCGGGTGTAGTATGGCCAAAGTTGAGCAATGTTCCACGGCCGGCGGGTCTCTTCCTCCGACTTACGTGAGTCTTTGTGCTCTCGAACGTCAATGAGGTAATATGACCCGTTGTTTAAGTTCTTACTGACCACAAAAGGTCCTTCCCAAGGCGGGGATAACTTGTGTGCATCTGACATATCCTGGATGAGCCGGAGCACCAAGTCGCCTTCCTGAAAAGTCCTGGACTTAACCCGGCGGCTGTGATAACGACGCAGGTCCTGTTGATAAATTGCTGACCGGGCCACTGCTAAGTCTCTTTCTTCATCCAACAAGTCAAGTGCATCCTGTCTGGGTTGTTCATTATTAACTTCAACATAAGCCGCCACACGGGGCGAGTCATGAAGGATGTCACTAGGCAATACTGCTTCTGCTCCATAAACCATGAAGAAAGGTGTGTAACCCGTAGACCTATTGGGCGTAGTGTTGATACTCCATAACACCGAGGGTAACTCCTCTACCCAACAACCCGACGTTCGCTGTAAAGGAACCATAAGCCGGGGTTTGAGCCCTTTCAAAATTTCCTGATTGGCTCTCTCAGCTTGACCATTGGATTGAGGATGAGCTACAGAAGAAACATCAAGCCGGATGTGTTCTCGTTGACAAAACTCTTCCATAGCCCCTTGCGACAGATTAGTGCCATTGTCAGTGATAATACTATGTGGAAAACCGAAACGGGAAATCACTTTTTTCATGAACTGAACCGCCGTGGCTGCGTCACATTTACTCACAGGCTCCGCCTCAACCCACTTGGTGAACTTATCAACTGCCACCAGGAGATGTGTCTTTTTATCCTTAGACCTTTTGAAAGGTCCCACCATGTCAAGCCCCCAGACCACAAACGGCCAAGTGATTGGAATCATCCGGAGCTCTTGAGCCGACACATGCGCTCGTCGTGCAAATTTTTTACATCCATCACATCTACTGACCAGATCTTCTGCATCAGTGTGAGCCGTCAACCAGTAAAAACCGTGACGAAATGCCTTGGCCACTAAAGATTTTGACCTGGCGTGATGACCACAATCGCCTTCATGGATCTCACGAAGGATTTCTTGACCTTCTTCGGGGGAAACACACCGCTGAAACGCTCCGGAAACACTGCGATGATATAACTCTCCATCTAAAATCGTCATGGACTTAGATCGCTGGGTTATCTGTCGAGCCAGGGTCTCATCCGCTGGCAACTCTCCCCAGGTCATGTAAGCCAAGAACGGCACCGTCCAATCTAGGATGACATGAAGAGCCGCCACCAAATGAGCCTCCGGGTCAGGAACAACTAAATCTTCTTCTGTGGGCAACTTGACATAGGGGTTATGCAAAACATCCAAAAAGGTGTTAGGTGACACCGGCTTACGCTGAGACCCCAACCGGCTTAAGGCATCAGCTGCTTCGTTCTTTCGACGGTCAATGTGCTCCACCTGATAACCTTTAAAATGTCCTGCAACAACATCAACCTCTCGGTGATAAGCTGCCATGAGAGGGTCCTTGGAATCCCACTTGCCAGATACCTGTTGAGCCACTAGATCCGAGTCGCCAAGACATCTGACCCGGCTCAAGCTCATCTCTTTCGCCACTCAAAGACCATGGAGCAAGGCTTCATACTCTCTCGCGTTGTTAGTGCAAGGAAACATCAACCATAACACATAACAAAATTTGTCACCTCATGGGGAAGTTAACACAACTCCAGCCCCCGAGCCTTCCAACTGTCTGGACCCATCAAAATGAATAGTCCAATACGTGTTGTCTGGTCTCTCTTCTGGCATCTACATCTCCGTCCAGTCATTGATGAAGTCAACCAGGGCTTGAGATTTGATTGCAGTATGTGGAACATATTTCAACCCATGAGATCCAAGCTCAATTGCCCACTTGGCGACTCACCCAGTGGCTTCTCTATTTTGAATAATGTCTCCCAAAGGAGCAGAGCTAACCACAGTGATTGGATGTCCCTAAAAGTAATGGTTAAGCTTCCGGCTTGCCATGAACACCCCATATACAAGCTTCTGCCAATGTGGATATCACTGCTTCGATTCAATTAGTACTTCACTGACGTAATAAACCGGCCGTTGAACCGGATGCTCTTTGCCAGTCTCCTTGTGCTCCACCACAATAGCCACACTAACAGCCCGTGAGTTGGCAGCCACGTATAACAATAGCGGCTCCTTATCAATTGGAGCAGCCAGGACCGGCGGCTCAGCAAGCTGTGTCTTCAGATCCTCAAAAGCAGCGTCCGCAGCCTCGCTCCAAACAAAAACATCTGTTTTCTTCATCATCTAATACAAAGGCATTGCCTTTTCCCCTAACCGGCTTATGAACCGGCTCAAAGCAGCAACACGACCCGCCAGCCGCTGTACATCATTGATGCATGTTGGTTTGGCTAGGGATGTAATTGCCTTGATTTTCTCCGGGTTAGCTTCAGTACCTCGGTTGGACACCAAAAAACCCAAAAGCTTGCCAGCTGGGACTCCAAAAACACACTTGGCCGGGTTAAGCATCATCTTGTAGACCCGGAGATTATCAAAAGTCTCTTTCAGATCTGTGATCAAGGTTTCCTCTTTCCTATTTTTCACCACGATATCATCCACATAAGCATGAACATTACGCCCAATCTGATCGTGAAGACAATTCTACACACACCGCTGGTAAGTCGCCTGGGCACTTTTAAGCCCAAAAGGAATAGACACATAGCAGAAAGCTCCAAAGGGAGTAATATCTTCTCATGATCCTTGATCGCCATCTTAATCTGATGATAACCGGAATAAGCATCCAAAAAACTCAAATGTGCGCAACCCGCAGTAGCATCAATGATCTGATCAATACGGGGGAGAGCAAAAGGATCAGCCGGACAAGCTTTGTTCAGATCGGTGTAATCTACACACATACGCCAGGTGCCATTCTTTTTTAGTACAAGCACCGGGTTAGCTAACCACTTTGGGTGAAAGACCTCCACAATGAACCCGGCTGCTAAGAGCCGGGCCACCTCTTCTCCAATGGCCTTGCGCCTTTCTTCATTGAACCGTCAGAGAAACTGTCTGACAAGTTTGAATTTTGGATCAATATTAAGAGTGTGCTTAGCGAGTTCCCTCGGGACACCCAGCATGTCTGAAGGTTTCCGTGCAAAGATGTCCCGGTTCTCACGGATGAACTCGATGAGCGCGCTTTCCTATTTTGGATCCAAGTTTGTGCTGATGATGAACTGTTTGGATGAGTCGCCAGGCACAAAATCAACCATCTTAGTGTCATCAGCTGATTTGAATTTCAACACCGGCTCATGCTCTATTGTGGGTTTCTTTAATGACGTCATGTCCGCCGGGTCAACATGATCTTTGTAAAACTTTAACTCTTCTGTTACACAGACAGATTCGGCATAGGCAGCATCACCTTCTTCACACTCCAAGGCTATCTTCCAGCTCCCATGTACCGTAATGGTACCCTTATGACCCGGCATCTTGAGCTGCAAATACACATAACACGGCCGAGCCATGAACTTGGCGTAAGCCGGCCGCCAAACAGAACATGATATGGGCTCTTGATCTTAACCACCTCAAAGGTCAATTTCTCCGCTCTGGAGTCATACTCATCCCCAAAGGCTACTTCTAGTTCAATCTTACCAACTGGGTATGCTGACTTACCAGGTACTACACCGTGAAAAACAGTGTTGGATTGTTTAAGATTTTTATCAGTCAATCCCATCCAGCGGAATGTCTCATAGTAAAGGATGTTGATGCTGCTGCCTCCATCCATGAGTACCTTAGTAAACTTGTATCCACCGACCTGAGGTGCCACTACCAAAGCCAAGTGACCCGGATTATCAACCCGGGGCGGGTGGTCCTCTCTGCTCCACACAATAGGCTGCTCTGACCAACGTAGATAATGTGGAACCGCTGGCTCAACGGCATTGACGGCTCTCTTGTGAAGTTTTTAGTCCCTCTTACATAAACTAGTGGTAAATACATGATATTGCCCAGTACTCAGCTGCTTCGGGTTGCTCTGATAACCAGACTGCTGCTACTGATTACCCTGGCCGGGTTGCTGATTATATCCTCCTTGGTGACCAGGACAACCCTGACCGTGAAAACCTCCTCCGCCTGAACCGGCGCCCGGGCCCTGGAAGCCGCCTCCACCTGAACCGCCACCTGGGCCGTGACCCCCATCAAACACATTTGAATTTTTAAATGCCTTCATGATCGTGCAATCCTTCCACAAGTGGGTGGCTGGTTTCTCCGGGTGTCGTGCTTTGGACAAGGTTCATTCAACAACTGCTCAAGGGTGGGGCCTGACCCGCCCGATCGAGGGGGCTGTCTGCCCTTGCGCTGTTGATTACCACCCTGTGCATTAGTATTAGCAACAAACTCATCAGCCTTACATTTATTACCTCCCTGATTTGTCGGGTTATGCTGGTGACCCTTGCCGTTGCCGTTCTTCTTTCCCTTTGTTGCCTTTTCTTCGTCAGACACCGGGTTCTTGGTGCTATCAGAATCAGCATACTTGACGAGAGCTGCCATCAATGTTCCCATGTCATTACAGTCACGTTTGAGCCGCCCCAGCTTCTGCTTTACAGGTTCAAAACGGCAATTTTTCTCCAACATTAAAACTGTTGAGCCAGCATCCATCTTATTAGATGAATGTATTATCTCTTTGACCCGGCGCACCCAATGGGTTGTGGATTCACCATCCTCTTGCTTGCAATTGGTCAGGTCCACAATCGACATAGGCTGCTTACACGTGTCCTATGTGGTCCCATGAGCCAATAGAATTGGGTGGCAATCCCTTCAACCAAGTCCGAGCTGTTCCATCCAACATCATGGTAAAATACTTGGCCATTACAGCGTCGCTAACCTCCAATAGTTCCATAGCCATCTCATAACTCTCAATCCAAGCCCCCGGCTGTAGGTCAGCCATGTAATTAGGCACCTTATGAGGCCCCTTGAAATCCTTTGGCAACCACTCATTGCGTATGGCCGGTACCAAGCAAGGCACGCCTCCGGTTCTTGTGGCCACTCCTGCCTCACCGAGGTTGCTGGATAAGCCGGAAAGGTTTGATAAGCCGCCTTCTCTGCCACCATTTGAGCCGCTCGTTCCGCCTCTTGACGAATCCTCTCTTGATCCGCTAAGTTAAGGGCTCCAGCCCGCACCGACTCATGCCTATATGGCCGGTTGTGGCGTTGAGCATTACTTGACATCTCTGCAGACTCCATGTGCCTACTGTAACTCGGGCTCCGGCTTGGGCGAGGGGTTGAATGGATCCTGTCTCGACTGTAGGAGTATGCATCCTGCTGGGCCAGAGCTGTCTGAAGTAGTTCTCTTACCCTCCGGGTTTCAATTGCTGCTGGCGAGTCACCTTCCATTGGGAGAGCCGCCAAACGAGCCGACGCTGCGATGAGGTTTTCCAAAGGGTTGGAGAAGTGACCCGGAGGTGTTGACACATAATGAGGAGGAGCTGTATTTATACGAGGTGGCTCCATGGCGCGTGGCTGAACTGGTGCACCGGGTGTCGTGACCCGGTTTGCCCCCGGCGGGTTGCTCCCCCAGCCCCGGGTGTATGGAATAGGTTCCTCGGATCCAGTGTCAGAGGTAGACGCGACTGAGTTTTCTGATGCCTCCTCCTCATGACCTTGTTTGATGCATTAAGATCCACCGAGAGACGGAAAGTTTTTGCTTGAAGTTGCTGAGCACGAGCATCTAGAGCTGCTCGTTCTGCTGCCATCCGGGTTTCCTCCGCGGCTAGATTTTCCTTAGCTTGCACCATCTCCTCACGCACGCGTTCCACCTCTGTGTCGTGCTGGGCTTTTATCCGCCGGCTCTACCACGGCGGTTAACAGAGTCGTCAGCTTATCCATGAGGTCCATTAGAATCTGAGCCAGGGGGCGTGCGGGGTCTCCTGACCCGGCTGCAGCCGACCCGGTAGCCACTGCTGTCGCTGCGGTAGAGTTCTGCCTGGGCTGCGTCCCTGCCATGAAGACTCCGGCCCAATTTGGCGGCTCAAAGGTGTCCGGAATACTGCTGCCATCAGAACAGCCCCCGAGCATGCTGTCTTGTAACTGGTACAAAGAGTCCGTCTCCCCCGTTGACGATGTGGTGTCAGAACAGATAGCCGTTTCACCGCCCTCTAACGATCCTTCAGAGTATTCACCGCCATGGATGCAGCCTACGAAGGCATGCTTCATGATAGATTGAACACGTGCGGTCCTCGCGCGCTGAGCCGTTTCGATGAGGTCGGTGTGGACGTCCGGCTCAGGGCCTGACTCGCCAATCCGGCCGATGAAGATGTGAATTCCGCCAAAGGGGACCCGGTACCCATACTCGATTGAGCCGGCCTCAGGGCCCCAGCCTTCGTCGTTGATGTAGAGCTTGCCGCGACGACTTTTGGTCATGCGGCCCACATCGTATCCCTTGAGCCCTTCGAAGTTGCCCTTCAAGAACTCAAATCCACCATGCGCTGGCCCCATGGTGGGCGCCAACTGTCGAAGAGTTGACACGGCAGATGTCCTAGAGCAAGGACTTAGTCGTAGGGCCATTGCACTAGGAATCTTAAAGGGGTTAATCGGGACAAAGGACATGAGAGAGTTTTTATACTAGTTCGACCCCTTACGATGAAGGTAAAAGCCTACGTCTAGTTGGGATTGGTATTGCTGAGGTTTCGATCTCCAAGGGGCTCAACTCTCCGGCTTGGTTATCGATCTGGTTGTTTCTTGCCCTAAGCCGCCGCCGGGTCGTCCCCCTATATACACGGGTTGACGCCTGGCGGCCTACAGAGTCCCGGCCGGCTCATAAAACGTGTCCGGCTCGATGACTTCTTTTACATGCCTTTCTCTACAAGCCTTTCTTTATATAAGTCGGTTTACAATGTTGGGCCTTAAGCCGCCTTTGGGCTTATGCCTTTTACAATTCTTAATACACTATCACCTTGAATATTACTGGGCTTCTTTCCGTAACCCGCCATTGGGGTTGACCCGGCCCCTCCTGGGCGGGTCATACCTGGTAGCTATATCCCCAACACTTTGTCCATGGCTAGGAAACTTAACCATCTTTGATTAACGAGCTAGTCAAGTAGAGGCATACTAGTGACAGTCTGTTTGTCTATGTATTCACACATGTACCAAGTTTCTGGTTAATACAATTCTAGCATGAATAATAAACATTTATCATGATATAAGGAAATATAAATAACAACTTTATTATTGCCTCTAGGGAATATTTCCTTCAGTAGCTGGTTCTCTATGTAACAGTGTAAGTGTGCAATCTCGAAGAGTCTCGATTATGTGTGGTGGGGCTAGTTCGTGAGCTAGTACAACCATGGTTCTATCTGCATCGACGGGTAACACCGTCTTTTGTGAAGAACGGGTTTTTGCTCCCTTAGATACTACCATCACCCCCTCCAATTCAAATGGCTGATAAACAAGGAGAGAAATTGAACGCACATACATTGTATGATAGACAGATGTGGTAATTCACATATATGTTGTCTAACCAAACAAGACAACATGACACAATTTCACATATATGATGGCTAACTAAACAGGATAGCATGACACAGTTTCAGATATATGATGGATAACTTAACAGGATATAATGGCATAATTCAACATATGATGAGTATCTGAACAGGATGACATGAAAAAACTATAAGATGTCTTTCTAAAATAGGTTGGGATGAAATAATTCACATACATGTTGTCTAAGTATACAACATGGCATGATATAATTAACATAATTGTTTCATATACTAAGCAACTGGCACTCGCATGTATGATCCCTAAACTAAGTAGATGGAATTGAATATTGTGCATATGATGTCTAAACTAAGCGATGCAAGACACCATATGCATGATATGAGAAATATAAACATTGCAAATTAGAGCATACACCTCAGGTGGGATATAGGACTGGTCATCTGTCTTTGAATCCTCCTTTGAGGAGCTAGCTGTAATCATCGAGATAGATGCTTCAACAGGTACCATTGCCTGCTCTGAAGACCTTGTTTTCACGCTTGATTTTTCCATAATCGGCTCAAATGGCTGATACACCTGAAGAGTAGTTCAATAATATACACAGATTGTCGACAGATGGAATACATAATGAAAAAAGGATGTCATGAGATAATTCACATATATGATGCCTGGCTACATGGCGGTGCATAATTCACATATATGATAACTGGCTGAAAAACATGGCATAGCATAATTCACATATCTAATATAGAAAGCAAACAGGAGGCATTCACACAGAGCATGTGTAATCTAAGCAGATGACATAGCAATGCAAGACACCACATGCATGATATGAGCAATATAACCCTGCCAAGTTAGAGCATGCACCTTGGGGGGGATACGATTGGTCATCTGTCTTTGAATCCTTGTATGAGGAGCTATCTATAACCAACAAGAAATCTGCATCAGCAGGTAGCATTGACTGCTTAGAAGACCTTGTTTTCACTCCAAATTTTCCCATGATCGACTCAAATGGCTGATGCATAGGAAGATTAGATGAATGTATAAACATTGTTGACAAATGGAATACATTATAAAAAATATGGCACGATACAATTCACATATACGATGACTAGCTAAACAGGATGGCATTGCATGATTCACGTATATGATGCCTGGCTAAAGAAGATGGCATTGCATAATTCCCATATACTCCCCCATTCCTAAATATTTGTCTTTTTAGATATTTCAAATGGACTACCACATACAGATGTATATAGACATATTTTAGAGTGTATGTTCACTCATTTTGCTCCGTATGTAGTCACCTGTTGAAATATCTAAAAAGACAAATATTTAGGAATGGTGGGAGTATGGCATAGAAACCAAACGGGTGGCATTCACACAAAGCAAATATAAACTAAGTTGATGACATATAAGATGTATAATGTAAGCAATGCGAGGCGCCATATGCATGATATGACCAACATCAGCATTCCAGGTTAGAGCAAACACCTCGGGGGTAAATAGGAGTGGTCGACTCCCTCTGAATCCCCCTCTGAACAATTATCTTCCTCTGGAATAGAATCTGGAATGGCGGGAGGGGGCCCACTTTGCCCACCATGGAGCAGCGTCTGCATGACATTATATTCCCACGCAATGGTCTTCTCTTTTTCTCTACATGTCCAGTACGATTGTGTACAATAACTGACATGCATAATAAAAAAACATAGTTAGATTATGTAAGGCCTAAGGGGTGCATGTAGAAATCAAGACTGATGGTAGCAAATGAGTGGATAGATCCAAAACTAATGATAGTGGGTAGATTATAGCTTCAGTTTAAAAAGATAGACGATGGATCATCTACTTTTGTTGCCCACCCAACATGAACCACATAGAAGACCCCAGATGAACAGATAGTAGACAGATACTATTCATTGCTGCCTCGATATGTTCCCTACAGGCATTTTAGAACTCAAGTTTGAACATTAGTTTGGACCTGACTCAGAGTCTAAGAGGTGAGCAGGATGATAAAGTAGCAGGTAATAAAAACCGATGTATGACGTAAGCATACACGAAAGAGTGCGACCTCTCTTCCGGAGCTGTGTAGTCCTCAGGTTCATCTGCTCAGTCGATGATGGTAATGCCGTTGGTGTGGCTGCCGGCAACAGGGAAGATGATCTGAGGCGGCGAAAGAAAGTCTGCAGGGGGATCTTTGCTGCAGTGAACGCTTCCGTCGATGGTGCACTTCAGGTGGGGTGGATGACGGCATGGCAGGAGCAAGACATAACACACAGAGTTTTCTTTGACGCCTATCTGAAAATGAAGTAAATCTGCAAGGGCTCCTTACAATTGGAGGATTCTACAAATGCAGGGACAGGAAAACACATGAATAGGATAGGAATGCACGTGCAAAACAGAGCATTTGCAAACATAGGATTTCTGTCAACCTGGGTGTTTGGTTCACATGAATTGGAAGAACACAGGAATGGAGAAATATGGTCAAATTAAAGTCAAAGCACGTGAAAATGAAAATATAAGAATCTTATTATGCCAGTAATGCAATTAGTCCTGTTCTTCATGCATATTAATTTGAAAAGGACGTCCAAGTCGATATTAAAATTCCTACGTTTTTTCTTTGAAAGAGACACCAAAGGAAAAAATCCTCCATTTTTTCTTTGTTCCATTCCTTCTAACCAACTGCATGAACATTAGTACCATAGTAAAGTTTCCAACTCATATGTTTTCCTTCACTTTTTCTTTGAACCACTGGCAGCAGTCTTCAACAGGCTGAAGCCTTCCCTCAAAATATTTTGTGAGCTTATATTTGGTCCACATTAGTATCATATAATGGCTATCTTGCTAAACCGATTAAAATTGTGGTTCAAAAGAGCATTTAGTTTTCTCCCTATTAACTTTGTGACCATGATTCATTTATTTCTAGATTTGCAACTGCTTTGAACCAAAGGATCCCTGAGGGATCGACATGAATGCAGAGTAATAAAGTGATGCGATGAGTGTACAACCTCTTTGGCATAGCCTTGTCGACCTCAGCATCATTGGGTTGGACGTGGAGGATGGTGATGTTTGTATGACCGTCGGAGGCGGGGAAGAAGATCTGAGGCCTCTGGAAACAACACCGAGGTTACTGCTCTGCTGTGATGGATGGTTCCGTCATTGCAGCAGCTCCGGTGAGGTGTACAGCGGCGAGGCTGAAGCAGGACAAGACAGTCAACGTTAATATGAAGTTTAGGGCGAAACTGAATTTTACTGTCGAAACTGATTGAACTAGTAGCAAAGCACTGCAATAGAAGTTTAGGGCGTTCAAGCACTAGTAGCAGAGAAGCAGTGATCTAAATCAGCAGCCGCTCGAGCAGGGAACACACTAGCAAAGTGCAACTCGTGCAGCAGCACCGTGAGCGAGTGCTAAAGCAGCAACTCCTGTAGCTACCGGAGGTCGTGCAGCAGTAGCGAGAGAAAGAGCAGAGCAGCAGCACAAACGAGAGCAAGAGTGGAGCAACAACGCAACCGACAGCAATAGCAGCAGAGCAGCAGCATGAACAAAAGCAAGAGCGGTGTAGCAGCGCCACCGACAGCAAGAACAGAGCCGCAACGCGAGCGAGAGCCGGAGCAGCAGCAGCTAGTGATGGTGTGGAAGTCGCCGTCGAGGAAGCAACGACATGGGGGAGAGACGCCGTGGATGAAGTGGCCGGCAACGGCGAAGTCGATGGAGCCCCGCCGTGGCTGCTCAGTATCGAGCACCGGTAGCCCCGTGAGATCGAATAAAAGATAAAATACAGTTGTGAGTGCAGAACCTCCTTGGTGGCGCCGAGTAGGCCTCGACTTCGTCGGAGGAATTGGTGAGGGTGTTGCGGTTCCGGTGGGGCAGGTCAACACGACACTATGGGGATGGAGGTGGCATGATAGACGAGGCGAACGTCGGGGCAGTTCCTTAGAGGTGGAGGACGGGGCGGCTGATCCGGTAGGACGATGAGATCGATGGCGGATCCTCATCCGGTGTGGTGGATGAGGGACAACAAGCTGTTGCGGTGGACGATGTCATCGGGGAAGAGTCTCCGGTTGGGCGGCGGTCGGGTGGCCGACGGAGGAGCGTGGGGTTTCGCGGGTTTTGGCGGCCTCGGTGTACGAATGGGGGCGAAGGGGAAGGTAGGGGGGAGCCATGGCTTAGGGACGCGCTTGTCCAAAATGTAGGGTAAGTTACCAGCGTACCCCCACCGGTTTTGACCACGCGACATCGAGCCGGCATTTACGGCTGAGGGGTAGAAGGGGGATTTCGTGTGTGTGGGCTGCGGGACCGATTTCGGATGAGGAAGGAGTTTTCGCACGCGTTGAAATTTCGGGATAACAAGGGGCGGCACGGGTTGAAGAGGTGGGAGTTTCATAGCAGATGAGACAAAATACACTCGAGCTTGAAAATTTTGGGATAACAAGGCGCGGATTCCATGTTCAGCAAAACAAACATAATGTGTACAAAAAAACAATTCATACAAGGCAAAAGAGAGTCATGTCCCCTTTTACTATATTGCTATAAATGCCATTGAAAAAACTACAAGAAAAATGTAAAAGAATCGGGAGAACAAGATTACCCTGTATAGTACCAAATCAATTCGCACTTCCCTCAACAACAACAAAGAACAAATCAATTCCCACCACAAGAAAGAGTCATGTCCCTTTTTATATGATTACAAATGCCATGATCTTGCATTTCAATTTTTGAATCCATGTTATGTTGAATTTGAATATATTGTTAGGTGACCTTGCGGTTTATAATGGATGTAGTCGTACATTTTGATCTTCCATCATAGATGACCATTTTACTCCACCCTATGAACATATATATTGTCATCTACCATATGGACTAAATTTGAATCAATTTCCTTTATTTGAATACGATTGTTGTCAAGTTATACCATCATTTAAATATTATCTTGATAACAAAAAACATGCATATAGCAGTAATCATATTTCACTATGAACTACATGTACCATACGATCTCCAATTCAAATATTTGTATCCATTTTATGTTGAATTTGAAGGAAATATGCCCTAGAGGCAATAATAAAGTTGTTGTTTTATATTTCCTTATATCATGATAAATGTTTATTATTCATGCTAGAATTGTATGAACCGAAAACTTGATAGATGTGTGGATACATAGACAAAACACCGTGTCCCTAGTAAGCCTCTACTAGACTAGCTCGTTAATCAAAGATGGTTAAGTTTCCTAACCGTAGACATGTGTTGTCATTTGATGAATGTGATCACATCATTAGGAGAATGATGTGATGGACAAGACCTATCCGTTAGCTTAGCATACTAATCGTTCAATTTTATTGCTATTGATTTCTTCATGTCAAATAAATATTCCTTCGACTATGAGATTATGCAACTCCCGGATACCAGAGGAATAACTTGTGTGCTATCAAACATCACAACGTAATCGGGTGATTACAAAAATGCTCTACAGGTATCTCCGAAGGTGTTTGTTGGGTTGGCATAGATGGAGATTGGGATTTGTCACTCCGAGTATCTGATGTCGCATGAAGCTACGTCGGTATTTCCCCAAAGAGGAAGGGATGATGCAGCACATCAGTAGTAGGTATTTCCCTAAGATATGAAACCAAGGTTATCGAACTAGTAGGAGAACCAAGCAACACAACGTAAACAGCCCCTGCACACAGATAACAAATCCTCGCAACCCGACGTGTTAAAGGGGTTGTCAATCCCTTTCGGGTAACGGTGCCAGAAATTGGTGCGTGACAGGAAAAAGTTGTAATGGATTGAATAAATAGATCGCAAATAAAATAAAGTGCAACAAAGTATTTTTGGTTTTTTGGATTAGTAGATCTGAAAATAAAGGCAAATAAAAATAGATCACAAAGGCAAATGGTATGAGAAAGAGATCCGGGGCCGTAGATTTCACTAGTGGCTTCTCTCTAGAAAAATAGCAAATGGTGGGTGAACAAATTACTGTTGGCCAATTGATAGAACTTCAAATACTCATGACGATATCCAGGCAATGATCATTACATAGGCATCATGTCCAAGATTAGTAGACCAACTCCTGCCTGCATCTACTACTATTACTCCACACATCGACCGCTATCTAGCATGCATCTAGTGCATTAAGTTCATGGAGAAACGGAGTAATGCAATAAGAACAATGACATGATGTAGACAAGATCTACCTATGTAGAGATAGACCCCATCGTTTTATCCTCATTAGCAATGACAACTACGTGTCGATTCCCTTTCTGTCACTGGGATCAAGCACCGTAAGATCGAACGCACTACAAAGCACATCTTCCCGTTGCAAGATAAATAGATCAAGTTGGCCAAAAAAACCCAAATATCGGAGAAGAAATACGAGGCTATAAGAGATCATGCATAAAAGAGATAAAAGAAACTCAAATATCTAACACCAATATAAAAAGATAGATCTGAACATAAACTCAAAGTTCATCGATCCCAACAAACACACCGCAAAAAGAGTTACATCATATGGATCTCCAAGAGACCATTGTATTGAGAATCGAGAGAGAGAGAGAGAGATGAAGCCATCTAGCTACTAACTACGGACCCGAGGGTCTACAAATAACTACTCAAACATCATCGGAGAGGCACCAATGGAGGTGGTAAACCCCATCCGAGATGGTGTCTAGATTGGATCTGGTGGTTCTGGACTCTGTGGCAGCTGGATCAATATTTCGTCGACTCCCCTAGGGTTTTGGGAATATTGGGGTATTTATAGAGCAAAGAGGCGGTCTCGGGGGCACCCGAGGTGAGCACAACCGACCAGGGCGCGCCTGGGCCTCCTGGCGCGCCCTGGTGGGTTGTGCCTCCCTCGGAGCACCCCCAGGCGTAGCCAGGGCCCGTTGTGTTCCTTCTGACCCATAAAAATTGTCCATAAAGTTTCGTGGCATTTGGACTCCGTTTCATATTGATTTTTCTGTGATGTAAAAAACATGGAAAAAACAACAACTGGCACTTGGCACTATTTCAATAGGTTAGTACCAAAAAATGATATAAAATGACTACAAAATGATTATAAAACATCCAAGATTGATAATATAATAGCATGGAACAATAAAAAATTATAGATATGTTGGAGACGTATCAGCATCCCCAAGCTTAACTCCTACTCGTCCTCGAGAGGGGAAGTGATAAGAACAGAATTTTTGATGTGGAATGCTGCCTAACATGTCATATCATATTTCTTTCTTTATAGCATGGACATTTGGACTTTTATATTGTTCAAAGCAATAGTCTAGTTTTGACATGATAATTTAAATACTCAAGCATATCAACAAGCAACCATGTCTTTCAAAATATCAACGCTAAAATAAGTTATCCCTAGCCCATCATGCTCAACCATTGATCCATTCATGAAACACATTCGCATATTAGCTATGTCCAATACTCAAGTATGATGATATTGCCTCCTAGTTGGTGCTTTTATAAGAGAAGATGGAGACTCAAATTCAAAATAAAAATTGCATAAAGTAAAAGATAGGCCCTTCGCAGAGGGAAGTATGGATTTGTAGAGGTGCCAGAGCTCAAAGCAAAAAACTTAGAGATAAAAACATTTGGGAGGTGTATCCATCCCACCAACGAAAATGACTTAGAGTTCCCAATACTTTCCATGCTTAGATATATCATAGGCGGTTCCCAAACAGAAAATAAAGTTTATTCCTTTTTCCATCATACTTTCACTTTCCATGGCTAACCGTATCCACGGGTGCCCTCCATACCAACACTTTTCAAGGAATTTATTATTTGATAACATAAAGTAAATTCATTTTTCAATTCGCGACTGGGCATCCCTAATACCTTTGCCTTACTCTCGTGCAATGACAAGTGAATAAACACTCATCGTGAGAATAAGACATCTAGCATGGAAAATATTAGCCACCCCTCACCGCTCCGCGAGCGAAATGAACACACAAAAGAGAAATTTATTTTTGAAAATTAGAGATGGCACATGCAAATTTGCTTAGAACGGCAAAAGAAAACCGCATATATGTAGATATAGTGGACTCATGTGGCAAAACTGGTTTAAAGGTTTTTGGATGCACAAGTAGAGATCATACTTAGTGCAAAATGAAGGCTAGCAAAAGATTGAGAAGCGACCAACCAAGAAACAAATAATCTCATAAGTGAGCATTAAGCATAACTAACACCAAATAGTGCACCACAAGTAGGATATAATTTCATTGCATGACTATTGACTTTCCTACTTGTATAGAGAATCACAAACCTTAACACCAATATTCTTACTAAAGCATAATTACTCATCAAGATGACTCACATATCACATCATCATATCTCAAAACTATTACTAATAATCAAGTGAAGATCATGAGCATAACTTTTCTTTCTCTCAAATTAGTTTAAGTGAAGCAAGCGAGAATTTCTTAAAAATTTACTAATTCTCAAAATAATCTAAGTGAAGCAAGAGAGCATTTCTTCAAAAATACTAAGCACACCATGCTCAAAAAGATATAAGTGAAGCAGTAGAGCAAGTCCATAGCTCATAAAAAATTTAAGTGAAGCATAGAGAGCAATTCTAACAAGTCATGATGTAATTTTGGCTCTCCCAAATAGGTGTGTCCAGGAAGGGATCAAGACTTAAAACACAAAATAAAACAAGCAAAGACTCATACAATACAAGACGCCCCAAGCAAAACACATAGTATGTGACGAATAAAAATATAGCTTCGAGTAAAATACCGATGGTCGTTAGAAGAAAGAGGGGATGCCACTCGGGGGCATCCCCAAGTTTAGTTGGTTGCTCATTTTTTGATAATAGCTTGGGATGCCGGGGTATCCCCAAGCTTAAGCTCTTCTACTCCTTATTCCTTCATCCATCGTAAGATAACCCAAAACTTGAAAACTTCGATCACACAAAACTCAACAAAACCTTCGTGAGATCCGTTAGTATAATAAAATAAATCACTACTATAAGTGATGTATCAAACCAATTCATATTTTGTTCTTGCATTATATCTACTGTATTCCTACTTTTCTATGGCAAAAACTCATCAAAGAAAACCATAGAGCTATCAAAATAAGCACACAACACAAAGAAAATAGAGTCTGTCAAAACAGAATAGTCTATAGCAATCCGACTATTCCGAATAGTTCTGTACCTCCAAAAATTCTGAAAAATTAGGATGACCTGAGAAATTTCTATATTGATCTACTGTATAAGGAATGGGTATTTTATCGCTCTCTGGTAAAAAATGAAAATTATTTCCCCGAGCACAAAACTTTCTGTTTTTTCAACAAGATCAAACAACTATCAACCAAGAAGATCCTAAAGGCTTTACTTGGCACAAACACTAATTAAAACATAAAAACACAATCATAACAGTAGAATAATTGTTCTAACACTCAAAAACAGGACGCAAAAATCAAAAATAAATTTTATTCATTGGGTTGCCTCCCAACAAGCGTTATTGTTTTGTGCCCCTAGCTAGGCATAAGATTTCAATGATGCTCACACAAAAGATAATAATTGAAAAGAAGAGAGCATCATGAAGCATATGACAAACACATTTAATTCTAACATACTTCCTATGCATAGGAATTTTATAAACAAACAAGTCATCAAGACAAGAAACATCTAACATATGCCAAGAAGAGGAATAAAATATTGACGATCTCAACATAACAAGAGGTAATTTTGTAACATGAAAATTTCTATAACCATATTTTCCCCTCTCATAATAATTATATGTAGGATCATAATCGAATTCAACAAGATAACTATCACATAAAATATTCTCTTCATGATCCACATGCATGCAAAGTTGACACTCTTCTAAAATAGTGGGATTATCATCAAATGAAGTCATGACCACTCCAAGCCCACTTTTATCAAAAAATTCATAAGATTCAACACTCTCCAAGTATGTGGGATTATTTTTACCTAAAGTTGACACTCTTTCAAACCCACTTTCAATATTATTCCAAACATATTCATCATGAGGCTTAAATAAATTTTCAAGATCATAAGAAGAATCACCCCAATCATGATCATTGCAAAAAGTAGTAGACATAGCAAAATTAGCATCCCCAAGCTTGGGGTTTTTCATATTATTAGCACAATTGACATTAATAGAATTTATAGTAAAATCATTGCAATCAAGCTTTTCATTCAAGGAACTATCATGAGTCACTTCATAAATTTCTTCATCACAATTTTCAGATTCATGAATCTCAAGCAAAACTTTATAAAGATAACCTAGTGCACTCAACTCACTAGCAATTGGTTCAATGTGATTGGATCTTTTGAAAATATCAGCAAGTGGATGGGGATCCATATCAGTAGATTTTAGCAAGCGAAGATGTAAGCATATAGAAGGAACATGACAACACAAGCAAACAAAAGATCTGACGAGAAAAAGGCGAACAAAAAGGGGGGCGAATAAAACGGCAATTTTTGTGAAGTGGGGGAGTGGAAAACGAGAGGCAAATGGCAAATAATGTAAATTGCGAGGAGATGAAATTTGTGATTAGGAACCTGGTATATGTTGAAGATCCTCCCTGGCAACGGCGCCAGAAATTCCTTTTGATGTCGCTTGAAGCTACGTCGGTATTTACCCAAAGAGGAAGGGATGATGCAGCATAGCGGCAGTAGGTATTTCCCTCAGATATGAAACCAAGCTTATCGAACCAGTAGGAGAACCAAGAAACACAACATAAACAGCCCCTGCACACAGATAACAAATCCTCGCAACCCAACGTGTTAAAGGGGTTGTCAATCCCTTTCGAGCAACGGTGCCAGAAATTGGTGCGTGATGGGAAAAAGTTGTAATAGATTGAATAAATAGATCACAAATAAAATAAAGTGCAGCAAAGTATTTTTGGGTTTTTGGATTAATAGATATGAAAATAAAATCAAATAAAAATAGATCGCAAAGGCAAATAATATGAGAAAGAGACCTGGGGGCCGTAGATTTCACTAGTGGCTTCTCTCTAGAAAAATAGCAAATGGTGGGTGAACAAATTACGGTTGGGCAATTGATAGAACTTCAAATACTCATGACGATATCTAGGCAATGATCATTACATAGGCATCACGTCCAAGATTACTAGACCGACTCCTGCCTGCATCTACTACTATTACTCCACACATCGACTGCTATCCAACATGCATCTAGGGTATTTAGTACATGGAGAAACAGAGTTATGCAATAAGAACGATGACATGATGTAGTCATGATCTATCTATGTAGAGATAGACCCCATCGTTTTATCCTTAGTAGCAATGATACATACGTGTCGGTTCCCTTTCTGTCACTGGGATCAAGCACCGTAAGATCGAACCCACTACAAAGCACCTCTTCCCATTGCAAGATAAATAGATCAAGTTGGCCAAACAAAACCCAAATATCGGAGAAGAAATACGAGGCTATAAGAGATCATGCATAAAAGAGATCAAAGAAACTCAAATACTTTCATGGATATAAAAAATAGATCTGATCATAAACTCAAAGTTCATCGATCCCAACAAACACACCGCAAAAAGAGTTACATCATATGGATCTCCAAGAGACCATTGTATTGAGAATCAAGAGCGCGATGAATCCATCTAGCTACTAACTACGGCCCCGAAGGTCTACAAAGAACTACTCACGCATCATCGAAGAGGCGCCAATAGAGGTGGTGAACCCCATCCGAGATGGTGTCTAGATTGGATCTGGTGGTTCTGGACTCTACGGTGGCTGGATCAATATTTCGCCGACTCCCCTAGGGTTTTGGGAATATTGGGGTATTTATAGAGCAAAGAGGCTGTTCGGAGGGCACCCGAGGTGAGCACAAACCACTAGGGCGCGTCTGGGCCTCCCGACACGCCCTGGTGGGTTGTGCCTCCCTCGAGGCACCCCCCAGGTTCAGCCAGGGCCTGTTGTGTTCCTTTTGGCCCATTAAAATTCTCCATAAAGTTTCGTGGCATTTGGACTCCATTTGATATTGATTTTCTGTGATGTAGAAAACATGGAAAAAACAACAACTAGCACTTGGCACTATGTCAATAGGTTAGTACCAAAAAATGATATAAAATGACTATAGAGTGATTATAAAACATCCAAGATTGATAATATAACAACATGGAACAATTAAAAATTATAGATACGTTGGAGACGTATCAATATCGGAGAGGTATCTTTGGAACCTCTCGGTAATGCACATCATAAGTATTGCAAGCAAAGTGACTAATGAGTTAGTTACAAGATGATGTATTACAGAACGAGTAAAGAGACTTGTCGGTAAGGAGATTGAACTAGGTATGTGGATACCGATGATCGAATCTCGGGCAAGTAACATACCGATGACAAAGGGAATAATGTATGTTGTCATAATGGTTCGACTGATAAAGATCTTTGTAGAATATGTAGGAGCCAATATGAGCATCTAGGTTCCGCTATTGGTTATTGACCGAGAGGTGTCACGGTCATGTCTACATAGTTCTCGAACCCGTAGGGTCCGCACGCTTAACGTTCGATGATGATTTAGTATTATATGAGTTATGTGATTTGGTGACCGAATGTTGTTCGGAGTCTGATGACCCACAAGTATAGGGTATCAATTCTAGCTCTTTTCAATAAGTAAGAGTGTCGAACCCAACAAGGAGCAAAAGTAAACGGCAAGTGGTTTTCAGCCAAGTAGTTTGATAGCAAGATAATTTGTAATGAGCAAGTAACGATAATAGTAACAAAAAGTGCAGCAAGGTAGCCCAATCCTTTTGAGGCAAAGGACAGGCCAAAACGGTCTCTTATGATAAGCAAAGCTTTCTTGAAGGTACGATGGAATTTCATCTAGTCACTTTCATCATGTTGGTTTAATTCGTGTTCGGTACTTTGATAATTTGATATGTGGGTGGATCGGTTTTTAGGTGATGTTCTTACTTGAAGAAACCTCCTACTTGTTATTAACCCTCCCGCAAGCATCCACAACTACGAGAAAAGTATTAAGAATAAATTATAACCATAGAATTAAACTTTTGGGTCCAATCGGTCCCTTACGGAATAGCGCATAAACCGGGGTTTAAGCTTTTGTCACTCTCGCGACCCATCATCTAATTGCTACTCCACAATGCATTCCCTTAGGCCCAAATATGGTGAAGTGTTATGTAGTCGACATTCACATGACACCACTAAGGGAATCACAACATACATACCATCAAAATATCAAACACATATCAAGTTCACATAATTACTTGCAACATGATTTCTTCCGTGACCTTAAGAACAAAAGTAACTACTCATAAACAATAATCATGCTCAAGATCAAAGGGGTATTAAATAGCATATTGGATCTGAACATATAATCTCCCACCAAATAAACCATATAGTAATCAACTACAAGATGTAATCAACACTACTAGTCACCCACAAGCACGAATCTGTAGGTCTGGTAACAAGATTGAACACAAGAGATGAACTAGGGTTTGAGAGGAGATGGTGCTGTTGAAGATGTTGATGGAGATTGCCCTCCCCAAGATGAGAGAGTTGTTGGTGATGACGATGACGATGATTTCCTCCTCCGGGACGGAAGTTCCCCCGGCGGAATTGCTCCGCCGGAGGGCAAAAGTGCTCCTACCCAAGTTCCGCCTTGAGACGGCGGCGCTCCATCCCGAAAGTCCTCTCCTTATTTTTTCTAGGTCAAAATGACTTATATACCAGAAGATGGGCACCAGAGGTGGGCCTGGGTGACCACAACCCACCAGGGCGCGCCTGGGCTCCCTGGCGCCCAGGTGGGTTGTGCCCACCTGGTGGGCCCCCTCTGGTAGTTATTTGCTCCAATAATTCTCAAATATTCCATAAAAAATCCTCGTGAAGTTTCAGCTTGTTTGGAGTTGTGCAGAATAGGCATTAGAATTACTCCAAAAAGCATATTATGGATAAAAACCTTATAAATAACAATAAGAAAATATGATGCAAAATGGACGTATCAACTCCCCCAATCTTAGACCTCGCTTGTCCTCAAGCAAAAACCGAAATCGAAAAACATGTCACATGCTTTGAAATGAGGATTTTGGTTTCAATTATTTTTTCTCTTCGAAAATATTTCATATTAAAATATATGAGAGGAGATAATATGACTTCTCCAAAATAAATTAAATATTGGAGGAAAAATAATATTACAATCAATATTTGTTTTTATTTGGATTTTATTTGCAATTTTGTTTGCATTAGAAAAATTGCACGTTTTCAAAAATTGCATTTTAGGGCTAAGAAAATGTTCATCTCGTTCTAAATATTTAATTTAGACGGTGAAAATTTGTTTTGGCATTTTTAGATTTTTATTTTATTTTCTAGGATTTTTCTTAGTTTCGGCGGAATTATTTTTTTTAAAAAAGTTTCTGGACCAAGCTGGGCCGAAGCCGAGCCGGCCCGTTCCGCCGCCGTCTCCCTCGCGCGCGCCGCTGTGCGCCGCACGGACGCCGAGGGGAGTCTGAGCCGGACCCCTCCCCGCGCGCCCCCTCGCCCAAGCCTCGCCGCCCCCTTTAAATAGCGGCGCCCTCAGCCCACCTTGCCACCACCACCGCCCGCCAGCCCGTGCCGCCACCTGCCGCAGCCCGCGCCGCTGCTGCCATGTGCCGCCACCGCCGCCTGAGCCCCGCCAGAGCCGCATCCCGCCGGATCCGACGAGGTAATGCACCGTCGCCGATGGTTTTTTTAGAAAACTGATTTTTTTATAAAACCCCTAGTTCGTTTTTTTGGTTCACCGTTTTTTCCTGGTTTTTCTTTTTAGCGGACGTTCGTCCGGACATTCGTTTTAACGAACGGTTTTCGCTCGTTAGTTATAGATAATGAACGCTCGTTCGTTAGCCTGTTCATCAGTTTTTTTATCGGATTTTCCGCGATAATTTCAGATCACGATTTCTGATCCAATTTTCGTTCTAGTTTATCTTTTCGCTCGGTAGTCGGAATCAGGCGATTCAAGCGCCTAGATCTTCGTCTCGAGACCCTCTTTCCGCTTAACCAACTTGCACAAGTTTTTGCTACTGTAAAATTTGACCTAAGTCCAGATTAGTAAACAGATCTTGTTTCTTTCGCCGTTTGAGTTTCGTTGCTCCGTTCGATTTGATTCTTTTTGCAAACCGGAGTTCTTAAGTTGAACTTTCTGGTTAGATCTTCTTATTTGAGTTTTACCGGTGCTTCTTTGCTTGATTGATTATGTATGCTATTGTTTGTTTGCGATAGAATTCCCGGAGTGCGAAGCATGTTATTTGGAGTCTCTAGGTTACGCGGATCGTCAGCAAGGCAAGTAACACTTTGATCATACCCCTTTATCACCCAATTTTCATGCATTAGTTCCAATCCTCAAACATTGCATGGTTAGGATGTTATTAACATGTGGGTTGGGAAGTAGTTGATGAGGTAGAACCTATTACCCTGTTACACACAAACCCTTGGGAGTTACTTCGACGCGTTGCTTGTATTGCTATGCTATGCTCGTAGACGTGGTTTGGCTGAGTGAAATCCATGACAGATGTGAGATTGTTAATTAATGGTTCAACTTAAGGTGGCAACTTAAATACACATCTGGGTGGATTGAGGCACCTGGAGTACCCAGTGTTGCCTGTATTTTGGAAATCCCAGAGTACCCATGTGATCTTCCTATGGACCGCCACCCTGGCTCAAAGGGAACTGAGATGATTCATGCTGGAGACTTCCGTGTGCAGCCACAAGCTATTATGGGCTCTAGCATAGTTGAGTAAGTTACGTGAAGCTCTTGAAGAGGTGGATCAGTAGGTAGTGGGATTGTAGGTTTGGTATGGTTTGCCCGGAGTAGAGAGTTAATGTTTCTGAAAGACTGTGTCTCGGTCATCCGTTTCTCAAACACCATGTAGTGCGAGAAATCCAACGGAGGCGATCGAGTCTTGTGGGGAAAAGTGCGCAAACCTGTGCAGAGTGTACGAACTAATCATGGTTAGCTGAGTCCCCAGTTATGGACAAATCTTGAGTATCTAGTACTTGGAGTATATTAAGTATCTCATCACTCTAAATTAATATTGTTGGGTTGTTAATTACCTTAATTGGGATTGAGTTGGAGGAACCTTCTCAATGATGTTTCAACTACCATGATAGTTAAATTAAAAATCTATTCCTTTGTTGTAGGGAAAAATTGGCTTTTCGCAAAACTGTAACCATAGAGCTTTTCACCAGCCAAATATGCATGTAGTGATAGCATTATTCTGTTCTTGCTCTACTGTGTTACTTTGCGAGCATATTCCATGTGCTGACCCGTTTTCGGGCTGCAACGCATTATGTTGCAGACTTTTCAGACGAGGAGTAAGGTTCGCTAGGTCATTGCCGTGCAGCTCAGCTATGACGTTTGAGTTGATGGACTCACTTTATCTTCCAAGCCTTTCGCTGTTATCATATTAGATGTCCTTAAGACATATTTATTGTAATAAGTTCTCTTTGGAGACATCGATGTAATAAGTGGGTGATTGCTACTCTGTTATAAATCCTCGAGTACTATGTGTGTCGGCATTACCGATCCAGAGATGACACTGAAGCACAGAGACTTGACCGTTTGCGGGGCGCTACAAGATGGTATCAGAGCACACACTGAGTGTAGGACACGACCACTAAGCTAAAACCATAGATCACTATTCTCTTCTCATTTCTGACTCCTCTCCATTTTCTACTCTTTAGGATGGCGGACGCAAGGAACAAGTTTGCACAACCGGATGAAGAAGCACCTTTTGGACGACACTTGAAGGAAGTCACTAGGCACCTGAACATAGGAATACCAAGCTTCACTGGGACCTACAATGCCACTTTACCAGAAGAGGAGCGATGGATGATTCAAGTTCAAGGTCCAGGAAGAACCTTCATGCCAGTCACTAAACCCATAGAGTTTTCCTTCGATGCACCAACCTGGAGTCTAGGAAAGATTATGGCAGCTCACATCACCATGGGACACATTGGAGAAGTTTATCACAAGGAGCTTAAGGATACTATCTACCAGATCTGTGGGCACCGAGATGAGCAATGGGAGATGATCAGCACCAGGAAGGATAGATCAATTGCAGCTTTCATCCAGGAACTAAACCAGCACATTCGATGCCACGAGAACCAGATGTGCGCAGGCATGATAGATCTGAAGAAGGCAATGACTAGGATTGCGGAACTGGAGGAAGAACTCAAGGCTACACGTGAAGATTACGAGGAGGAAATCGTCATACTAGTGGAGAAGAATGACGACCTGATTAAGAAGATTGGAATATTCATGGGAGGCCCCACACCAGTAGAAGAAGACGAAGAACCCAAGGAGATTTGCCCGGAGGACTACATCATCATCGACGACACCGACTCCGACCTTAGCGATGATGACTTTGAAGACGAAGCTGGAGCACATATCATGGAGTCTGCAACCGAGGAATATTTTTAGTAGACCACCACATGAGTAGTAGTATTCCACCATGTAAATAGAGTAGTCCGAGCACTTTTGCGATAGTTAGACCGATTGTATTCCTTGCTTGATTGATTGAGTGAAATGTTTGTGTTTGTCTCACGTGCATATGGTAGTGCTTTCTCATTAGACCTCATTCTATTCTAATCTCTCCCCTCTAAACCCATCAGATGCCTCCGAGACGTGACCCCGGATTTGCTTTCCCACCAGAGCTCACTCAGTTGATCCAGCAGCAGAATACCCTTATGTAGTTGTTAGTTCAGAACCAAGGCAACAATTACAACAACAATCCACCACCACCACCAGTGGACAACTTAGCCCGTTTTCTGAGGTTGCAGCCGCCTGTGTTTTCCAGTAGCACCGAGACTATAGTAGCTGATGATTGGCTCCGCAGGATTGGAAGGGAGTTAACCACTGCAGGATGTACTGATGCTGAGAAGGTGCATTTTGCCGCACATCATATGGATGGACCAGCAGCATCATGGTGGGAGAATTACACTGTCGCCTACCCTATAGCCATGGTGACATGGGACCAATTTCATCAAGCCTTCCATACAACCCATGTCTCAACTGGAGCCATGAATTTGAAGAAGCGTGAGTTTCACAACTTACGCCAGGGGAACCGTGCTGTGGCTCAGTACACGGATGAGTTTAGCAAGTTATCTCGCTATGCCCCTGATGATGTGGCCACAGATGCCGCAAAGTAGGAGAAGTTCATGGAAGGGCTAAATGATGATATGAGTATGAAGTTGATGGTGGCAACATTCACCAACTACCAGGAGTTGGTAGATAAGGCTCTTATGATTGAAGGGAAGCAGCAGCAGATTGAGAGCCGTAAGAGGAAGTATGGACAAGGGCGGTATAACTCAGGAGCTCAGCAGAAGCCTCGCCTAACCCCGAACTCGGGAGGACTTGTTCATAACCATGGAGGCCACACCCATAATGGAGGAAGTAACCATAATCATACTGGATCTAGGAATGGGAATGGAGCAAGCAACAATCAGAACCGCCCCAATCCAGCCACACCCACCAAGAGAGACCTAAGCCACATTACATGTTTCAAGTGCAGGAAGAATGGACACTATGCCATGGAGTGCCCTGAAGGGAACAATGGAAACGGAAATGGGAGCGCTGGGAAGAAGCCCAATCCATTCAACAAAGGACAAGTGAACCACGTTAACGCGGAGGAGGTTGAAGAGCAGTCAGACGCGGTTATACGTAAGTTTTTGGTTAAGTCATTTACCGCTCTTGTTCTTTTTGATACTGGTGCATCGCATTCATACATATCAAGGGAATTCGTGGATAAGTTTAAACTACCGACCCAAACCCTTAGGACCCCTCTGTTAGTAAGCTCACCTGGAGCAGAGTATATGGCTAGTTGATGGTGTGACCAGATACCCTTAACCATTGGCAACCATGTTTTTCCGTCCGACCTAATTATCTTGGAGTCACAAGGATTGGATGTGATATTAGGAATGGACTAGATGTCAAAGTACGGAGGAAGCATTGACTGTGTTAGTAAGTCAATTTTTCTCACCACCCTAGAGGGAAAAAAGATCAAGTATGTATCCAGGCATGCGCCAAGAAGTAGCAAAGTAAATACCCTCACAAGAGTTGTTCAGGAAGAAGTGCCTGTAGTAAATGATTACCCAGATGTTTTACCAGAGGAGTTACCAAGCATGCCAGCGAACCGAGATATTGAGTTTTTGATAGAGCTATTGCCAGGCACAGGGCCAATATCCAAGAGACCCTATAGGATGCCCGTGAATGATCTGGAGGAGATTAAGAAACAGATCAAGGAGTTATTGGAGAAAGGTTACATTCGACGGAGTTCATCACCATGGGGAGCCCCAGTGCTTTTGGTTGAGAAGAAGGATAAATCCCTAAGAATGGTTGTTGATTATCGAGCCTTGAATGAAGTGACGATTAAGAACAAGTACCCATTGCCGATGATCAATGATCTGTTTGACCAACTGCAAGGAGCTAAGGTGTTTTCGAAGATCGATCTACGATTAGGATATCATCAGTTAAAGATACGAGAAAAGGATATACCAAAGATAGCCTTCACCACACGGTACGGGCTATACGAATATACAGTCATGTCATTTGGACTAACTAACGCCCCTGCCTATTTCATGAGCATGATGAATAAAGTATTCATGGAATATTTGGATAAGTTTGTTGTGGTGTTCATTGATGTTATAATGGTATATTCGAAGAACGAAGAGGAACACAAGGAGCATTTGCGTTTAGTTCTTGAGAAACTCAGGGAACATCAGTTGTATGCCAAGTTCAGTAAATGCGAGTTTTGGTTGAAGGAAGTCGGATTCCTTGGACATGTTATATCGGGAGAAGGTATAGCAGTAGATCCCACCAAGATTCATTCAGTCACTGAATGGTTGGCACCCACTTCAGTTAGTGAGATCCGCAGTTTTCTTGGACTCACAGGATACTACCGTAGATTCATTGAGAATTTTTCCAAGATCGCGAAGCCCATGACGGAATTATTGAAGAAGGATACCAAGTTTAAATGGACGGAAGATTGTGAGGCAAGTTTCCAGGAGCTGAAGAAATGTTTGGCTACAGCCCCAGTGCTAACACTGCCAGATATACGTAAGGATTTCCAAGTGTATTGCGACGCCTCTCGCCTAGGACTTGGAAGTGTGCTTATGCAGGACGGAAGAGTTATTTCGTATGCCTCACGACAACTAAAACCACACAAGTTAAATTATGCCACGCATGATTTGGAGCTAGCAGCCATAGTGCATGCATTGAAGACTTGGAGACATTACCTTATTGGAAACCATTGTGATGTGTACACGGATCATAAGAGTTTGAAGTACATTTTCACCCAGAAGGAACTGAACCTTAGGCAGAGAAGATGGTTGGAGCTTATAACGGATTATGACATGAAGCTTCACTATCATCCAGGAAAGGCCAATGTCATAGCAGACACTTTGAGCCAAAAGAGCTACGCTAATACCCTAGAGAGCATGGGAATGCCGAAGGAGTTAGCAGAGGATCTCTGGGAACTTCGATTGGAGATTGTTCCTAGAGGTTTTGTTGCAACAATGGAGGTGCAGTCTACATTGCTGGGAAAAATTCGAGAAGCTTAGAAGGATGACAAAGAGATTGCCGAGATAAAGGAGAAAATGAGCGAAGGAAAAGCCAAAGGTTTTCGTGAGGATGAGCACGACACCCTGTGGTTTGAGGACCGTGTTTATGTGCCCAATAACACAGAGATCAGGAAGTTAATACTTCAGGAGGCTCATGACTCACCATACTCGATACATCCCGGAAACACCAAGATGTATTTGGATTTGAAGGAACGTTTCTGGTGGACAGGGATGAAGAAGGATATCACCGAGTATGTGGCTATATGTGATGTATGTCAGAGAGTGAAGGCAGAGCATCAAAAGCCAGCAGGATTGTTACAGCCTATGCCGATACCGGAATGGAAGTGGGATAAAGTTGGCATGGATTTTATCACCGGATTTCCCAGGACCAAATCAGGATATGATTCTATATGGGTAGTAGTTGACCGTTTGACCAAAGTGGCACACTTTATCCCAGTGAAAACAACTTATACTAGTGCCAAGTTGGCCAAGATATATATGATCAGGATCGTATGTCTACATGGAGTCCCGAGGACCATCGTATTAGATAGAGGAACACAATTTACTTCAAAGTTTTGGCATCAGTTGCACCAGACTTTGGGAACGAGATTGGAGTTCAGTACATCATTTCACCCGCAGACGGATGGACAGACCGAGAGAGTCAACCAGATTCTGGAGGACATGTTGAGAGCCTGTGCGCTAGATTATGGATCTAGGTGGGATGACAATTTGCCTTACGCAGAGTTCTCATACAACAATAGTTACCAAGCCAGTTTGAAAATGGCACCGTTTGAAGCACTGTATGGCTGAAGGTGCAGAACACCGTTGATGTGGGATGAAGTTGGAGACCGACAGTTGTTTGGACCGGACTTGATCAAAGAATCTGAGGAGAAGGTTAAACTGATTCGGGATAGACTGAAGGTAGCTCAGTCCAGACAGAAGAGTTATGCAGATTCGAAACGCAAGGAGGTAACCTATGAAATTGGAGACAGAGCATATCTGCGAGTATCACCTTTGCGAGGAGTGAAACATTTTGGAGTTAAGGGAAAGTTAGCCCCGAGATTTGTAGGACCTTATCACATTTTGGAACGGATGGGAGAAGTGGCCTACAAGTTGGAGTTACCTGAAGGATTGTCAGGAGTTCACGATGTGTTTCACGTTTCCCGGTTGAAGAAGTGCCATGCTGAGATGGCCGACATACCGCTAAGAGATACCGTACCCTTGGAGGCGATTCAGTTGGATAATGACTTGACTTATGAGGAGAAGCTAGTCAAGATTTTGGAGTTTGCCAGTCGAGTCACCCGCAACAAGGTTATTAAGTTTTGCAAAGTTCAGTGGAGCCACCATACCGAAGACGAAGCCACGTGGGAACGAGAGGATGATCTTCGCAAAGACCATCCACACCTATTTTCTAGCCAACCCCAATCTCGAGGGCGAGATTCATCTTAAGGGGGGTAGGTTTGTAACATCCCAAATTTTCAATTTGGAATGTTATACATAGATCATTCTTGCATATAATATTTTATTGCATTTTGTCTCACGATCCTCGAAATCCTAAGCAACTCAAGGACCCTCGGAGAGAGTTGGGGATTTCCCCGGTTTTCAAATTTGATTTTATCAAATTTTGAAACGAGGATTTTGGTTTTAATTATTTTTTCTCTCCGAAAATAATTCATATTAAAATATATGAGAGGAGATAATATGACTTCTCCAAAATAAATGAAATATTGGAGGAAAAATATTAAAATCAATATTTGTTTTTATTTGGATTTTATTTGCAATTTTGTTTGCATTAGAAAATTGCACGTTTTCAAAAATTGCATTTTAGGGCCAAGAAAATGTTCATCTCGTTCTAAATATTTCATTTAGACGGTGAAAATTTGTTTTGGCATTTTTAGATTTTCATTTTATTTTCTAGGATTTTTCTTAGTTTCGGCGGAATTAATTTTTTTAAAAAAGTTTCCGGACCAAGCTGGGCCGAAGCCCAGCCGGCCCGTTCCGCCGCCGTCTCCCTCGCGCGCGCCGTCATGCGCCGCATGGACGCCAAGGGGAGTCTGAGCCGGACTCCTCCCCGGGCGCCCCCTCGCCCAAGCCTCGCCACCCCCTCGCCCCCTTTAAATAGCGCCGCCCCCACCCCGCCTCGCCACCACCACCGCCCGCCAGCCCCGCCGCCGCAGCACGCGCCGCCACCTGCCGTCGCCCGCGTCGCTGCTGCCGCCAAGCCGCCTCGACTCCGCCACCTGAGCCCCGCCGCCCGCCAGCCCCGCCGGAGCCGCACCCCGCCGGATCCGACGAGGTAACGCGCCGTCGCCGTCGGTGACGAAGCTATGTACCTAGGGTAGGGTCATGGACCTGTCCAAACTGCCCTACCCAAGGACATCTCTAGAAGAAACCACCTTTCAATCGACTTGGAAGTGTTCCACTCGACAGACTCGAAGACACTCGACCAAGAAGCAACCACTCGATCAAGACCCAACCACTCGACGACCAGGAGACCTAAAGGCCCTCCGCATGCTAACGGTCGGTTATTAAGCAGTCTTTATGGTCATCATAGCACTTTATTAGGGGCGTTACCAGTAACGCCCGACCTTAATGTATTTAAAACCCTGCATAACTGAGGGCCGGAGGGGTCCGGCGAACTCTATATAAGCCACCCCCCTCCTCAGTGTAAAGGGTTCGCACCCCTGTAAACCATACATGCATAATCCAGTCGACCACCTCCGGGCTCCGAGACATAGGGCTATTAATTCCTCTGAGAAGGGCCTGAACTCGTAAACCTCGTGTGCTTACAACTTCTCCATAGCTAAGATCTTGCCTCTCCATAGTTACCCCCCTACATTACTGTCAGACTTAGAACCACAACAGTTGGCGCCCACCGTGGGGCCGGTGTTTTAGCGATTTGTTGGAGGAGTTGCGATCTTTTCTGATCCGAATCATCATGGTTTCTGGCGGAGTTTTGGTGGAGGGCCGCGAGATCCGTCTCGGCGCGCTCACGTTCATCGCCGACGACTCCGCTTGGTTTCAGGAGGCTCCGCTCGACGTGGACGCGCTCCCTGTCCGCGGGGCGACGCACTTTTGCGCGTGCGCTCGCGGCATCCTTTTGCGGCAACCGTCGACCCACTATTGGTCGGTTCCTGTGCTGTCCTCCCTCCCTGTTTCCCGCCAGCGCAAGCACTCTGGTCGGTCGAGACTTCAGCGGTGGGTGAGACACGCGGTGGCACGCCAGTCGGCCACCCCTCAAGTCGCGGCGATTGAGCCCGATGAATCCCTCTACGGCCTGTTCGATCTGTCGACTGGCTCTACAGAGACCGCATCTGAGTGCGACAGCAGTGATCCGGCGGCGGAGGTTCTGATGGTCGATGGACCGCCCAGTCCTCCCGGTTTCCCCGCACCGACGGAGGCGCGGGTGGAGGCGACCCGTCGCGTCCCCATGAGGAATATCTCCCCGAGCCTCTCACGTCACTGCAGAGAGAAGAACTTCATCGCCGGAACATGGATGCACTGCACACTCCTATCGTTGGAGAAACCCCCGAGGCTCGTGCCTTGGAGGACGCGCTCCTGGCAAACTTGGCCAAGCGCGCTCGACTAGAGAACCTCCAGCGAGCACTCGACGAGCGTGCGCAACAACGGGTTCCCGAATCTAGTCGACGTCAGCTCTTTCCGCCCCCGCAGGTATATCGAACTCCGATTCAGAATTTAGCAGCTGCAGCCCGTATAGCAGAGTTGATTCAGCCTTCCCAGTCGGAGGCTGGCATAGGCTTGCTGCAGATCAGAGCGTTACTCCGGGCAGTAGGAGACCAGAATTCCGCTGTTTCTCAGTCACGGAACAGGATTCACAGCAGATCCATTGCTGCAGACACAGTCTAGTCGGCTCATAGCCTAAGATCGCCCCGAGGCGTGAGGGACGTGGGGACCGGCATAATCAGTACGGGAACCGTGAGCAATATGACCACGGATTCGATCGTGACGATCGACGTCGAGTGCCCACCCCTCCCCCGAGGAGCGGGTCGTATGCGCCTCGACAGCAGGATGACAGGCGCCCTCGTAGCGTTGGGCGAAGGATTCCAGTCGACTCCAGGGAGCCAGGCTTTGATGCGAGATCCATTCTCATTCAAGGTTTGGTCGACAGGAACAGAGCTCACCGAGAAGGTCACGACAGAGATGCACCTACCAGCAGTAGAGCACATGTTTCGGGGCCAGAGTGCTTTAGCGGAGCCATCAGGGCCGCCGTGATTCCTCCCAACTTCAGGTTGGCGACTGGATTCAGCAAGTTCACTGGTGTGTCCAAGCCCGATACATGGCTTGAAGACTACCGAGTGGCCTTCCAGATTGGCGGCGGCAATGATGAAGTGGCCATGAAGCACCTGCCTCTCATGTTGGAGGGCTCGGCCAGAGCGTGGCTAAACCAGTTAGCACCCAGCAGCATTTACACTTGGGAAGATCTCGCCCGAGTGTTTGTCACCACATTTGATGGAACATGCAAGCGACGGGCAGGGCTGACGGAACTGCGGTCTTGCGTGCAGAAGCCTAATGAAACATTGAGGGATTACATCCAGAGATGGATCACGTTACATCACACGGTAGAGAATGTGCCTGACCACCAAGCAGTCTGCGCCTTCAAAGAAGGCGTCAAGTATAGAGAACTGAATCTGAAATTCGGTCGGACCGGAGATATGTCTCTGAATCGGATGATGGAGATTGCCACCAAGTACGCTAATGGTGAAGATGAGGATCGACTCAGGAGTGGCAAGCTCAAGTCAGTCGCCCAAGAAACCGGAGGAAATTCCAATCGGAAACAGAAGCAGAAAGCCGAGCCAGCTGCTCCTGGGGAAGCCTTGGCCGTAACCCAAGGAATGTTTAAAGGGAAACCCAAAGGACCTTGGAACCCCAAGAAAGTTAAAGATCAGAACAGAAATGATGTGTTGGACTTGCCATGTCTCGTCCACACCAAGAAAGATGAAGAGGGTAATTTTATTTACCCGAAACATACCACTCGACAGTGTCGACTCTTGATCCAGCAGTTCCAGGGCAAGAAGCCCAAAGATAAGGAAAAGGATTCGGACAAAATTGAGGACAAGGAAGATAGTAACGATGGATACCCCCAGGTAAATTCCACCCTGATGATTTTTGCTGATGTTGAAAGCAAAAGTCGACTGAAAGTTATCAACCGAGAAGTGAATATGATTGCTCCAGCGACACCCAGTTATCTGAAGTGGTCTCAGACTGCCATAACATTCGACCGGTCCGATCACCCAACGCACATCGCCACCCCTGGGAGGCAAGCTTTGGTGGTCGACCCAGTTGTTGAAGGCACTCGACTGACCAAAGTCTTGATGGATGGTGGCAGTGGTTTGAACATATTATATGCTGAGACGTTGAAAGGGATGGGCATTCCGATGTCCAGACTCAGTACCAGCAACATGAGTTTCCATGGAGTCATTCCTGGGAAGAAGGCTGAATCACTCGGCCAAATTGCTCTTGATGTGGTTTTTGGTGATTCCAAGAATTACCGCAAAGAAAAGTTGACATTTGAAGTTGTAGACTTCCAGAGTGCCTATCACGCTATTTTGGGCAGGCCGGCTTATGCACGCTTCATGGCCCAACCATGTTACGTGTATCTCAAATTGAAGATGCCTGGCCCCAAAGGTGTGATCACTATTACGGGCAATCGGAAGAAAGTGGAAGAATGTTTTCAGAAAGGTTCAAAGATCGCTAATGCTCAGATGGAAGTGGTGGAGCTGCAGGAATACCAGAAGACTGCAGACCCGAGTGATTTGTTGCGAGCCAAGAAGCCCGCTACAGAATCAGCTTTTCAGTCATCTGGCGAGACGAAGACAGCTCACATCCACCCGACCGATCCCAGCGCTGCTCCAACTCATATCTCAACAACACTCGACTCCAAATAGGAAGAAGCGCTCATCCAGTTCCTCCGTGAGAACTGGGACATTTTCGCATGGAAACCTTCTGACATGCCGGGTGTTCCCAGGGAGCTGGCTGAGCACCGCCTAAGAGTCGACTCAAAAGTAAAACCTGTCAAGGAACATCTCCGTCGGTCCGCCGTCCAGAAGAGAAAGGCCATTGGCGAGGAGGTGGCTCGGCTCTTAGCAGCGGAGTTCATCCGAGAAATCTACCACTCCGAGTGGCTCGACAACATTGTCATGGTCCCCAAGAAGGACAAGTCACTTCGCATGTGCATTGACTTTAAACATATCAATCGGGCCTGCCCGAAAGATCATTTTCCTCTCCCCCGCATCGATCAGATAGTCGACTCGACTGCGGGATGTGACCGACTCTCTTTTTTAGACGCCTATTCTGGGTACCATCAGATCCGTCTGTATGGACCTGACGAGATCAAAACGGCTTTCATCACTCCATTTGGGTGCTTCTGTTATGTTACCATGCCGTTCGGCCTCAAGAATGCCGGAGCCACATTCATGAGGATGATTCAGGAGTGTTTGCTCACTCAAATCAGTCAGAATGTGGAAGCATACATGGATGACATTGTGGTCAAGTCACGGAAGGGTTCCGACCTGCTGGCTGACCTTGCTGAAACCTTTGCCAACCTCAGGAGGTATGATATCAAGCTTAATCCATCGAAGTGCACATTCGGAGTTCCTGGCAGAAAATTACTCAGTTTTCTCGTTTCCGAACGGGGAATCGACGCCAATCTAGAAAAAGTCGGTACTATACTCCGAATGAAAAGTCCTGTGCGAGTGCACGATGTCCAGAAGCTTACTGGTTGCTTGGCCGCTTTAAGTCGATTCATATCTCGTCTCGGTGAAAAGGCATTGCCTCTTTACCGATTGATGAAGAAGTCCGACAAGTTCGAGTGGACTCCCGAAGCTGATGCAGCGTTTGCAGAGCTCAAAGCTCTACTCTCCACCCAGCCGGTGCTTGCTGCCCCAATCAGCAAGGAGCCTTTGCTGCTTTACATCGCAGCCATGGGACAAGTCGTCAGTACGGTACTTACGGTCGAGCGAGAAGAAGAAGGAAAAGCCTTCAAAGTTCAGTGCCCAGTATATTATATTTCTGAAGTTTTGACCCCGTCGAAGCAAAGATATCCTCATTATCAGAAGCTTGTATATGGGATTTATATGACCACAAAGAAAGTTGCTCACTACTTCTTTGATCATTCCATTACAGTCGTCATCGACGCTCCATTGTTAGAGATCCTGCACAACAGAGATGCAACTGGTCGAGTGGCAAAATGGGCGATTTAACTCCTTCCTCTAGATATCAAGTTTGAGGCAAAGAAGGCTATCAAGTCCCAGGCAATAGCAAATTTCGTCGCCGAGTGGATTGAACAACAACTGCCGACTCAGGTTCACTCGGAGCATTGGACCATGTTCTTTGACGGTTCCAAAATGCTGAATGGTTCCGGTGCCGGGGTGGTGTTGGTCTCCCCCCGAGGAGATAAGCTCAGATATGTTCTTCAAATCCACTTTGATTCCTCCAATAATGAGGTGGAATATGAAGCACTTTTATATGGGTTGCGCATGGCCATTTCACTCGGCGTCCGTCGCCTCATGGTCTATGGCGACTCAGGTGGTTAATCAGGTGATGAAGGAATGGGATGTCAGAAGTCCAGCCATGACTGGTTATTGCAATGCAGTGAGAAAGCTGGAGAAGAAATTCGAGGGGTTAGAGCTTCATCACATACCCCGACTGAAAAATCAAGTAGCTGATGATTTGGCAAAAATAGGTTCCAAAAGAGAAGCCATTCCCAGCAATGTGTTTTTGGAACACATCCACACGCCATCAGTTCAGGAGGATCCCTTCACTGAAGAGGCCCCGCAGCTAAAAAGTGCCATGGATCCAACTGAAGTTGAAGTTCCAGCTGTGGTCGACCTGATCATGGAAGTCTTAGTCATCACTCCCAACTGGATAGTACCGTACATCGTGTACATCCTAAGGAAAGAACTCCCAGAGGACGAAGAAGAGGCTCGACAGATCGTCCGTCGATCCAAGGCCTTTACAGTCATAAAGGGACAGTTGTATAGAGAAAGCGCGACTGGAGTCAGTCAGAAGTGTATAACACCAGAAGAAGGTTAGATGATCCATGACGATATCCACTCGGGGACCTGTGGTCATCATGCGTCCTCTCGGACCATTGTGGCTAAAGCATACTGTCGTGGTTTTGTCACGGCAGATGTCCTAAAGGAAGGACTTAGTCGTGGAGCCATCTCTACGGGTTATCTTGAAGGGGTTAAAGCGGACACAAGGACACAAGAGAGTTTATACTAGTTCAGCCCCTTCAAGGAAGGTAAAAGCCTACGTCTAGTTGTGATGGAATTGATGGGTGTTTCGATGACTAGGGAGCAAATAAGCTTCGCCTATGTCTCGAGTTGTTGTCTCTTGTCCTTGAACCGCCGCCGGGTCATCCCCTTATATACATGGGTGACGCCCGTCGGTTTACAGAGTCCCAACACCGGCTCATAGATGTGTCTGGTTTGGTCTCCACTTATTCCTTACTTACAATACAAGTTACATATTGACGCCGGTTTATGGCTACAGGCTCTCAGCCGATTATGGGTCTTGAGCCCTCATCTATCTTCATGGGCTTTAACATGCTTAACTACTGATGAAGTTAATCCGACCCAGATAGGCCGGTTTACGCCCAGTAGTAATATCCCCAACATTAGGCCCCAGATTGATTTGAACAGGTTCATGTCAATCCTTAGCAAAACTTCATCTTCAACGTCTTCTTGTAGTTTGGTGAACCTCCGTGATGTCATCTTCTCTGATTGCTGTAAATCGGCGTGACGTCATCTATCATAAAGAAACTATCCGTGATACCTTCTTGTTTAATAGATCTGCGATAATCGAGGCGACAGCTCTGTTTCCAAACTTGCAGCTCCTTGATTTTCGCACCTGACCCATGTCCCTTGCTTTATAAATAGGACCGAAGGGTCATTTCTTTTTCCCCTGCTTGCCCTTCTGCTTCTTCTTCCTCGCGTCGCCCAGTCTTCGGAGCTCTGCCGCCGTTGTCGACCTCTGCACCAACTTTGGCCGCTACATCACCCTGAGCGTACCAGAGCACCGCGGCGACCTTCCGCTTCTTCCTCAGCTCCGGTAAGTCTTCTATCCCTTTCATCATAGATCTGTTCTAGGGTTTCCATGTTCTCGACTGTTCATGGCTTGCTTCTTGTTCATATGATAGATCCTTAGACGAGTCTGTGAATCTTCGCTCTGTGTAGCAGTAGTTTTTATCCTCCGTTTTCACTTTCGCATATTAAGACCATAGATCTTATCCGTACCTTTGCTTATTGATTCGGCACTGCTCCTTTAGGGCCTTGTATATTTATCTCCTTTATAAACATGTTCTAGATCCAAAGCTGTAGTATAATCTTGTGAAATCTGTTTTTGTGTACTTACTCATCCGTAGTCTTGACTGTTCAATGCTTAGATCAGGCGGTTTAACTTTGTAGAAAATTTTTACGAACCGGTATATACCATTAGTCCCCTTGTTGAACCGCCAGATGTTGGCTGCTTCATGAAACTCCGGTTCAGATAGTTTTGTCTCCGGTTTAACAGTGTCCATACCAACGTATCTTGATCAAATGCATTTTTGAACCGGGATCTTCTACCTTGTAGATTCCATCATGGCCAAGCAAGTGTATGAGTGCAATTGGGTCCCTTCTCGCGTCACAGAGGATCAACTGGACGATTTAGTCCTGATTGGCGCCTTGGGCAGCAAAGATACCATCCATTGGAGGGCTCCTGGCAAAGAATGCCCCCCCTCACCTCGAGAAGGAGAGGTTGTTGTTTTCGTAGACCACTTAGCCCGGGGTTTTAAACCGCCTGGCTCTAAATTCTACCGGGATGTTCTAGCTGATTTCCAACTCCATCCGCAAGAGACTGGCCCCAACTCTGTTACAAATATGTGCCACTTCCAAGTGCTCTGTGAGGTGTTCTATCAAGAGGAGCCCATAGTGGAATTATTCAGAGATCTTTTCCATCTAAACCGCCGTACTGAGTCTACTGATGGCTCTAATACGTAGTTGGGTGGCATGGCGATTGAAAAAAGGAAAGAGGTCACATACCCTCACGCCAAGCTGCACAGTCACCCCAAGGAGTGGAATCAGACATGGTTCTACTGCAAAGACACCTCCCCTGCTGGTGAGAATCCCTTGCCTGGCTTTCATCCGGAGCGGCTCAGCAATACCCATCCTTTTCCTCAACGATTGACTGCCCAGGAGAGAAGCAAATATGCTCCTCAGCTATCAAAGCTCAGAGCCTTTATGGCCAACGGTTTAACAGGGGTTGACCTTGCTCGCTGTTGGATATCATGGAGCATACTACCCCTTAGTCAGCGCTCCGGTTTGATGTGCGAATATACTGATAGTGTGGATGACCCACTGCGACATTCAAGACTCCAGCTCTCCGGTGAAGAAATCACAGAGGCTGTGCGTAAGATACTGAATGAACCGGAGCACATCTTCGCTAGAACCGGCCTGCTTCCCTTCTGTGCCACCAACAAACCGCCAGCTATAAGACTTCGATTTTTCTCTTTGCTGAATCTGTTATTGACATGTCTGGTCATTGTTTGTAATATCAGTGTCTGTATAATCAGGGCGATGATCCGTTTTGGAGCAAAAAGCTGCCGCCGGAGAAACCAGAGAAGGCAGACAAACCGGAAAGAGCAATCCGGCAAAAAACTAAAGCTTTGAAGAAGACTACCCACAGGAAAAGAACCACTGCATCTTCTAATCCGGCCCCTGATGATGAGGTGGATAATCCGGACTCTGAGGTACAGCTTGACTCACTTGGTTTATTTTTCATGCGTCTTATTGATGACGATATTTGTCAGGATGATGCCGAAGCCAGCCACGCGGATGTTGCAGAGGTAATTATTCTCTCTTCCGATTCAGAAACTTTGCCTTCACAAAAAATCCGTCAGGCAAACTGGAAAGTTAAATTTTCTCATCCTCTTGCTTATTTGGATCCTAAACTTCTTATGAAGACTCAACAACACGAGGCTCGCCGCACCACCCGGCACAGCGGCCAGGTAGTTACCTCCACCGGTTTACCGAACAGTCCGGTTCGGAAACGTCATTCCGAGGTCTCTAACTCGCCTATCAGTGCTTGTCCTAAAGCGGGCTGCTTTCGTCAACCTCTTAATCCATCTGACTCCGATTACCAGGTTATTTCCCACTCATCTTCTAGCGAGTCATCGGCCACTCAGCTCCCGCCACTCAAAATGGTGCTTGGGTAAGCCATATTTATTGTGATGTTTGCAGTACATTGCCTTAGAACACATGTTGTATTTAATTTGGTTACTCTTCTCAGGGCCAAACCTAGGCCAAGCAAGAAGGCCTGCCTGGACAAAGCGGCCGAAGAAGATGTCATTCTTGAAGCGGCTATCTCTGAGGATATTCCCAACAATCCACCGCAGCCAGATGATGATCTTATTGCTGAAGAGAGACTTGTTGATACCTCAGGCCCTATCCAACAGCCCACAGGTTCCATCCGGATTGAAAGCTCCACCGGTCCAGCAAAATCTACTGAGAAGCCAACAGCTCCAGTGCAAACCGGCGGTACCAAGGAGGATGAGGTTGTCATTACTGGCACTATTCATGCTGAACCAAGCAATCCTGTCACTTTATCCAAACATTCTACCAAGGAAGAATTTGCTGCTTTTGGCAAAGGCACGTGGAACGCTGATCTGACGGCTTACTCTGCTTTGAACGCCCAAGATATCCATTCCGGCTATCTGAACCGGCTGTATACCAGCCGTGACTATGAAGCCGGTCTGGTTAATATGATGAAAGATAAATATGAGGTAACTTCCATATGCTCCTTCCTGCTTGTATGCTTTTATTCTTGTTGACTCTCCTAGCCCCCAAGGGCCGGTTTGAACTATTCTTTCAAACCGGGACTTAATAATATAAATCTTGATGCTTTGAAATTTGCTGATGTAGCCCCCAAGGGCCGGTTCAACTTAGCGTAGTTAAACCGGTACTTTAAGTAATTGAAACTGCCGCATCAGAATACATATGATCAAATAGCCATTAGCCCCCAAGTGCCAAGTTGAATACTTGTATTGAGCTTGGGACTTTGTAAACAATTGAAAGATAAAGATCAAATATGCATTAGCCCCCAAGTGCCAAGTTGAATACTTGTATTGAGCTTGGGACTTTGTAAACAATTGAAAGATGAAGATCGAATATGCATTAGCCCCCAAGTGCCAAGCGCATAACTTGTTATGTGGTTGGTACTTGAATCCTTCTACTGATTTGTTGAAACATATATATGTATGCCTGCAGGTGGAGCTGAAGGCGAAAGAAAGCCAAGTCATCGATCTGCGAGAAAACCTGAAAACCCAACAGGCTGAAACCTCCAAGGCAAAAGAGGAATTGGCCAGTGCCTTAAGCGCCATGGAACAACTTAAGGAGAACTTCAAGAAGAAATGGGTGGATTGGGCCACTGAAAAGTCCGCTTTGATTAAACGAGCAGAGGATGCTGAGGCTGCACTAAAACCAGTGACGGATGAACTGACCAGCATAAAGTGGCACATTCATGCCATGACCACTGCCATCTTTGGTAAGCCAGCTTGCCTTCTGAATTGGTTCTGCCTTCTTACAGAGTCATCGGTTTATTAACCTTTTATGGTATTTCAGGGACACGCATTGGTCACTTGGGGTCAGATGTGCGGAAGAAATTGAAAGCCGCCTATACCTTGGTTGAACAATTGTATACTGGTGCCCAGCGGATCATCTGTACCGCGTCTCATAACAAACCGGCGCCCACTCTGATTCAAGATACTTTGATGAAACTGTCAGTGCTTCCTGCCCGGGTTGAAGAGCTGAAGAAATCTGCTTCTCGAACCGGTGCAATCAATGCTTTAATCCGGGCAAAAGCCTGGGTGCCAGATTTTGATCCTATTGAAGCGGCTCAGGGTTATCCCAGTTTGAAGGAAGACGGGTCAGAATTTGGTGAAGCGGATCTGCGAGCCATAAACCGGGAGGTACGTCTGCTAGCTTGTCAACTGGCTGAGGAAGCAGATTTGTCTCATTATCAAGCCCAATATGACAGCCAGAACAAGCGAATAGCTGCACCAATCCATGAATCGGAAAACCTGATCCCTCCAATCCGTAAGCATACTTATGCTCCTGATATTGACCCGCCTTCACTAATCCATGACGAAGCTGTTTTCAAGCATTGATGGGAATCGACTGGACAACTGTGGATTTTCAGCCACTGGGTAGAGAAACGGAAGCTGAAGCAGCGCAGGATGACCCACAACCATCAGGCCAGGCTGGTGGCCAAGCTTAAACCGGAAGCCGGTTTTAAAACTGTCTCTCCTTTGTGAAAAACAATTATGTTATTATGGGCACCATGTTGCCTTGTAATAGGCTAGCTGATACCTTTGATGTTGATATGCCTTCGCGCATAACTTGTTCTTCCTGTGGTAATGAACTTTCCAAAATACTTTCTGAAATAAGAAATTCGTTAAGTGCCACCGCGGTTGTACCATCAGGCGGAATATGATGTTTGTATATATAAAGTCAAAACATCCAAAACAAAATTTTAAGTATATGATCAAAAAATTTGAGATACATAATACCTGCCACCATTGAGTGTGAAGTTGGCTTGGCCAACCTTGAAGTGGAGCTTTTGCAAACCCACACTTTGGAGGAAATAACAACTCCTGTATATGTATATGACACTGGTTACCATGTAAACTGTGCCGGGTTATAATGAACACTGTGTTACTCCATAAGAGGATGTTAACAACAAGGATCAAACCGGACAAATAGTCTCCGGATTGACGTGAACTGTGTTTCGTCAATTGATTGGTTAAAAAAATTTGTCGGTTTTAAAGAACACAATAAAAAGCAAAAACCCCCCTTCAAAGAAAAGTATGAAGCAAAAGCAACGACAAAAATGTTTGCCAAAAAAGATTTATTTAAGCTGATCAAATGGCGTAACCATGGCCAAACACGACCAAGCTCCCGTTAGGTGTAACTATGGTTCTAGTTAGCCAGGTCCCCAAGTGATTCTTGTGGCATTTATGCCGACCAAATGGCGTGGTCATGGTTCAGGTTCGACCAAGCCCCCAAGTGATTCTGTGGCCTTAGGCCGATCAAGAGGCATGACTGGTTCAGACATGACCAAGTCCCCAAGTGATCTGGTGGCTTTCGCCTATCAAGAGGCATCGTATTGGTTCGGACACGGCCAATCCTCCAAGTGATATAACACGATGCTTTTAGCAAAGAGAACTCAAGGGGTAAACCGGAGGCCGCTCTAGAGCAACTTCGTGTAACCTCACATGATGTAAAAGAACAGATACCCCGCTTTAGCTGAGGTTCCGGTTTATTATACTTAATCATAATATATACATTGTATGTACATAAGCATAGCCAATGGCTCAGGTATAGTAAGGCCGAAGATGAGCTATATTCCACGGCCTGTTGGTCTCTTCCTTTGATGTACGTGAGTCCTTATGCTCTCGAATATCGATCAGATAGTACGACCCGTTGTGCAGATTCTTGCTGACCACGAAAGGCCCCTCCCAAGGTGGGGATAGCTTATGCATATCAGTCTGATCTTGGATGAGCCGAAGCACCAAATCTCCTTCCTGGAAGGCTCTGGTTCTAACTCGGCGACTGTGATAACGACGAAGATCCTGCTGGTAAATCACCGATCGGGTGGCTGTGATGTCACGCTCTTCATCCAACCAGTCCAAAGCATCTTGCCGTGCTGTCTCGTTGTCCGCTTCAATATAAGCTGTGACACGAGGTGAATCATGACGGATATCACTGGGGAGAACCGCTTCCGCTCCATAAACCATGAAGAACGGTGTGTATCCTGTTGATCTGTTGGGTGTTGTATTGATGCTCCATAACACAGATGGTAATTCTTCTACCCAACAACCCGGCGTTCTCTGCAAAGGAACCATGAGCCGGGGCTTGATGCCTCTCAAGATCTCTTGATTAGCTCTTTCTGCTTGACCATTGGACTGTGGATGTGCCACTGATGAAATGTCGAGCCGGATGTGCTCCCGTTCGCAGAACTCCTTCATAGCGCCTTTGGATAAATTGGTACCATTATCTGTGATAATACTGTGCGGAAAGCCAAACTGGAAAATCACCTTTTTGATGAACTGAACCGCCGTGGCCGCATCAAACTTGCTAACAGGTTCTGCCTCCACCCACTTTATAAACTTGTCCACCACCACCAGGAGGTGGGTCTTCTTATCTTTGGACCTTTTGAAAGGCCCAACCATATCCAGCCCCCAAGTCGCAAATGGCCAAGTAATTGGAATCATCCTCAATTCTTGAGCCGGTACATGAGCATGTCTTGAAAATATTTGGCAACCATCACATCGTCTGACCAGATCCTTCGCATCAGCATGAGCAGTTAACCAATAGAAACCATGGAGAAACGCTTTAGCCACCAAAGACTTTGAACCGGCGTGGTGAACACAATCTTCTTCGTGGATCTCCCGCAAAATTTCACGGCCTTCTTCAGGAGACACACAACGTTGAAAAGCTCCTGATACACTGCAATGATGCAACTCACCATTGATGACACCCATGGACTTGGATCGCCGGATTATCTGCCGGGCCAGAATCTCATCTTCTGGCAACTCGCCCCGGTTCTTGTACGCTAGATAAGGAAGCGTCCAATCCGGAATAACATGAAGAACTGTCACCAATTGAGCCTCCGGATCAGGAATGGCCAAATCCTCTTCACCAGGGATCTTCACCGACGGGTTGTGCAGCACATCCAGAAAAACATTGGGTGGGACCGGTTTGCACTGAGAGCCCAGCCGGCTTAAAGCATCCGCCGCTTCATTTTTCCGCCGGTCCACGTGGTCCACCTGATAGCCTTTGAAATAACCTGCAACAATATCCACCTCACGACGATATGCTACCATGAGTGGGTCCTTGGAGTCCCAAGTGCCAGACACTTGCTGAGCCACAAGGTCCGAATCACCGAAGCACTTAACTCGACTTAGATTCATCTCCTTAGCCATCCGAAGACCATGGAGCAAGGCTTCATACTCAGCTGCATTGTTAGTACAAGGGAACATTAAACGGAGAACATAACAAAACTTATCACCTCGCGGGGAAGTTAATACGACTCCAGCCCCCGAGCCTTCCAACTGCCTGGATCCGTCAAAATGGATGGTCCAATACGTATGATCCGGCTTTTCTTCAGGTGCTTGCATTTTCGTCCAATCATTGATGAAATCAACAAGTGCTTGAGACTTAATCGCTGTCCGAGGCACATATTTCAAAACATACGGCCCTAGCTCTATAGCCCACTTTGCAATCCGGCCAGTTGCTTCCCGGTTCTGGATGATATCTCCCAAAGGAGCATAACTGACCACCGTAATTGGGTGCCCTTGGAAGTATTGCTTAAGCTTCTGGCTTGCCATAAAAACTCCGTACACCAGCTTCTGCCAATGCGGATACCTTTGCTTGGACTCAATGAGTACCTCGCTGATATAATAGACCGGACGTTGAACCGGATGCTCCTTACCTGCCTCCTTTCGTTCCACCACAATAGCCACGCTGACCGCACGAGCATTAGCAGCAACATATAGCAGTAACGGCTCCTTGTCAATGGGAGCGGCAAGCACAGGCGGTTTGGCCAATTGCCGCTTTAAGTCCTCAAATGCTTCATCAGCAGCAGAACTCCAGACGAATTGATCCGTCTTCTTCAACATCTGATACAAAGGGATCGCCTTCTCACCAAGGCGGCTGATAAACCGGCTTAACGCGGCAATCCGGCCTGCCAGGCGTTGAACATCATTGATACACTTCGGTTTAGCCAGGGAGGTGATGGCTGTGATCTTCTCCGGATTAGCCTCAATTCCCCTGTTGGACACCAGAAAACCCAATAACTTGCCCGCCGGTACACCAAAGACACACTTGTCCGGATTAAGCATCAGCTTGTACGTCCTTAGGTTATCAAAGGTTTCCTTCAAATCATCAACCAGAGTCTCCTTCTCCCTGGATTTAACCACGATATCATCCATGTAAGCATGTACATTACGGCCAATCTGCTTGTGAAGACAATTTTGTACACACCGTTGATAGGTTGCCTGGGCACTTTTGAGCCCAAAGGGCATAGACACATAGCAGAAGGCTCCAAAGGGAGTTATGAATGCCGTCTTCTCCTGGTCCTTAACTACCATTTTGATCTGATGATAGCCAGAATATGCATCCAAAAAACTTAAATGCTCACAACCCGCCGTAGCATCAATGATTTGATCAATACGGGGGAGGGCAAAAGGCTCCGCTGGACAAGCTTTATTAAGATCTGTGTAATCCACACACATACGCCAGGTGCCATTTTTCTTAAGGACTAGCACCGGATTGGCAAGCCACTCAGAGTGGAAAATTTCCACAATAGAACCAGCTGATAAGAGCCTGGCTACCTCTTCTCCAATCGCCTTGCGTCTTTCTTCGTTAAACCGGCGGAGGAACTGTTTCACTGGTTTGTATTTAGGATCCACATTAAGTGTGTGCTCAGCGAGTTGCCTCGGTACACCTGGCATGTCAGAGGGCTTCCATGCAAAAATGTCCCGATTCTCACGGATGAACTCGATGAGCGCGCTTTCCTATTTCGGATCCAAGTTGGCACTAATGCTGAACTGCTTGGACGAATCGCTAGGTACGAAGTCAACAAGCTTAGTTTCTGCTGCCGATTTGAACTTCAGGGCCGGATCATGCTCCGTAGTTGGCTTCTTCAACGGAGTCATGTCCGCCGGGTCAACATTGTCTTTATAGTACTTCAACTCCTCGGTGGTACAAACCATCTCTGCATAAGCCGCATCTCCTTCCTCGCATTCCAAAGCGATTTTGCGGCTTCCGTGAACCGTTATTGTCCCCTTGTGACCCGGCATCTTGAGCTGCAAATACACATAACAGGGCCGAGCCATAAACTTGGCGTATGCCAGACGCCCAAACAGGGCATGATATGGACTTTGGATTTTCACCACTTCAAATATTAATGTCTCCGACCTGGAATCATGATCATCCCCAAAGGACACTTCAAGAGCTATCTTACCAACGGGATATGCTGATCTGCCAGGCACTACACCGTGGAATACTGTATTTGATGGTTTGAGATTCTTATCTGTAAGTCCCATACGACGGAAGGTCTCATAGTATAGGATGTTAATGCTGCTCCCTCCATCCATGAGCACCTTGGTGAACTTATAACCTCCCACCTGAGGTGCCACCACCAGAGCCAACTGACCCGGATTATCGACCTGGAGTGGGTGATCCTCTCTGCTCCATAGGATTGGCTGTTCAGACCAACGTAGATAACGGGGTGTGGCCAGTTCAACAGAGTTGACTGCCCGCCTCTAAACCTTCCGGTCTCGCTTGTCCAAGCTAGTGGTAAAGACATGGTATTGCCCATTACTCAACTGCTTTGGGTTGCTTTGGTAACCTGACTGTTGCTGCTGTTGGTTGTAACCACCCTGGTTGCTCTGGCTATTTTGACCATTATGTCCGCCCGGATTACCATTAAATCCTGAACCGGAATTTCCTCCACCGTAACCCGGCCCGGACCCTGAGCCACTGCCAGATCCGTGATCATACCGGAAATTATTAGAATTCTTGAACTCCTGCATAATAAAGCAATCCTTCCAAAGGTGGTTTGCTGGCTCCTCTTTCGTCCCATGTCTTGGGCAGGGCTGGCTTAGCAGATAGTTCAGGCGGTTTGGGTTGGGGTTGGGTGCTCCACTACGATTTTTCGGCCTACCCTTGCGTCGTTGGCCATTGTCCTGTACGTTGGTATTAGCCACAAAATCCATGTTGTCATCCGCTTTATGCTTGCCTCCTCCGCCATTGCCTGCCTAGTGATGCTGCTGACCTTTGGAGCTGCTGTTCTTCTTCCCCTTCCCTGTCTTGTCATCATCAGATTCGGGATCCTTGGTACTATCAGAATCAGCATATTTTACCAAAGCGGCCATGAGGGTCCCCATGTCGGTGCAATGACGCTTCATCCGTCCCAATTTCAACTTCAGGGGCCCAAACCGGCAGTTGCCTTCTAGGGTTAATACTGCGGTGTCAGCGTTGATGCGGTCTGAGGAGTGCAACACTTGTGAAACCCGGCACACCCAATGAGTCGTTGACTCTCCTTCCTCCTGGACGCATGCAGCTAAGTCCACTATCGACATAGGCTATTTACAGGTATCCTTGAAATTGTTGATAAACCGGGCTCGTAATTGGGCCCATGAACTGATAGAATTAGCGGGCAAGCTTTTTAACCAAGTACGGGCCGTTCCTTCGAGCATCATGGTGAAGTATTTCGCACACGCCGTGTCATCCACATCAAGCATCTCCATGGCCATCTCATAGCTCTCTACCCATGTCTCTGGTGGTTGATCCGCCGTATAATTTGGTACCTTGCGTGGGCCATTGAAATCCTTGGGCAAGTGCACGTTGCCAAAGCGGGGACGATGCAAGGCACCCCCAAAGAACTAGAAGTAACACCAGGTTCGATTGAAATGGTTGGACGAACCGGCGTGAGCTGCCGAGCCTGATGCTGTGCGGCTAACTCGGCCTCCCTACGCGCTCGGGCCCGGTTCACCACTTCCTGAGCGTCATCAGCACCACCCGCCGGGTTGTTACCACGGGGTGCTCCACGTCGTTCATTACTCGACACTGCTGGTTCATCCATATGTCTGCTATAGCTCCGACTTGGACGGGGGGTCGAGTGGATTCAGTCGCGGCTGTACGAGTACGCCTCCTGTTGGGCCAAAGCTGTCCTCAGAAGTTCCTTGACCCGTCGCGTCTCCACTGCTTGCGGCGAGTCACCTTCAACTGGAATGGCCTCCAGTCATGCAGCAGCGGCAACAAGATTGTCCATTGGGTTGGAGTAGTGACCCGGAGGTGTTAAAGCATCCCGAGGTATAACGGTGTTTTGACGAGGCGGGTCCATCTGACGGGGCTGAACCGGTGCACCGGTCCCAGGGGCTTCTGCCCGGTTCCCCTCCAGCGGATTACTGGCTCTTGGTCCTAGAGTGTTGAAAAGGTCTCTGGCCTCGAAAACCGGAGGTAAGCAGGACCGGTGCTTCCTCCTCATGACTTCATGCGACGCGCTCTGATCCAACATAAGCATGTAGGCCTGTGCGCTTAAAGCGGCCCGCTCTGCGGCCATCCTGGTGTCCTCAGCCGCCAGATCCGTTTTGGCCTGGGTGATTTGTTCCTTTACCTTTGCAATCTCCGCGTTGTGAGCGTCCTGATCTGGCGGATTAACTTCTGCCATAAGCACAGCCAACGCATCAAATAGTTCTGATAGAACCTGAGCCGGTAGGTGCACAGGGCCTCCCGCCCCGGCAACCGTTGCTGCTGCTGAACCAGAGATCGTTGCCGCGGCTGTCGAAGAGTGAAGCGCTGCTTGTGTTCCGGTCATGAATATTCCAACCCGGTTAGGCAGATCAAAGGTGTCCGGAATACTGTCACCATTGGAACAGCTCTCAATCCGGCCATCTTGTAGCTGATAAAGAGATTCGGTTTCTCTGGTCGAAGATTCGTCACCGGAACAAACGGCAGTCGCCCCGCGAAGCTCCGATCCATCCTCGTAACTCCCTCCATGGATCATTCCCACGAAGGCACGCTTCATGGCCGGTTTAACCTGGGCGGATCGCGTACGCTGAGCCGTCTCGACGAGGTCGGTGCAGATGTCCGGCTCAGGGCCCGGTTCGCCGATCTTGCCAATGAAAACGTGAATGCTACCAAAGGGGACCCGGTACCCGTACTCAATTGATCCGGCCTCGGGGCCCCAGCCTGCGTCGTCGATGTAGAGTTTGCCGTGACGACTCTTAGTCATCTGGCCTACAGCGTAGCCCTCGAGTCCTTCAAAGCGGCCCTCCAAGAACCGGAAACCATCGTACGATGGCCCCACGGTGGGCGCCAACTGTCGTGGTTTTGTCATGGCAGATGTCCTAGAGGAAGGACTTAGTCGGGGAGCCATCGCTACGGGTTAGCTTGAAGGGGTTAAAGCGGACACAAGGACACAAGAGAGTTTATACTAGTTCGGCCCCTTCAAGGAAGGTAAAAGCCTATGTCTAGTTGTGATGGAATTGATGGGTGTTTCGATGACTAGGGAGCAAATAAGCTTCGCCTATGTCTTGAGTTGTTGTCTCTTCTCCTTGAACCACCGCTGGGTCATCCCCTTATATACATGGGTGACGCCCGTCGGTTTACAAAGTCCCAGCATCGGCTCATAGATGTGTCCGGTTTGGTCTCTACTTATTCCTTACTTACAATACAAGTTACATATTGACGCCGGTTTACGGCTACAGGCTCTCAGCCGATTATGGGTCTTGAGCCCTCATCTATCTTCATGGGCTTTAACATGCTTAACTACTGATGAAGTTAATCCGGCCCAGATAGGCTGGTTTACGCCCAGTAGTAATATCCCCAACACATACCGAGCGGGATTTTACTGGCCAAGGGCCAATGAAATGGCAAAAGAGATAGTCGACAAATGTGAAGGATGCCAGTATTACTCCAATATGTCGCACAAGCCCGCGTCAGCTCTGAAAACCATTCCACTCGTCTGGCCCTTCGCTGTTTGGGGGCTGGACATGATTGGTCCACTGAAAACGGGCAGGAGCGGCTTCACTCATGTGCTAGTAGCAGTCGACAAGTTCACCAAATGGATTGAAGCTAAGCCTAGCAAGAATCTTGATGCTTGCACTGCTATCAGTTTCATCAGAGAGTTGATATTCATATATGGAGTTCCGCACAGCATCATCACTGACAATGGGTCAAACTTCGATTCCGACAAATTCAGGGCCTTTTGCGCCTCTCAGGGCACACGAGTCGACTATGCTTCGGTCGCTCACCCTCAGTCGAATGGACAGGCGGAAAGAGAAAATGGCCTAATTCTCAAAGGACTAAAACCTCGATTGATGCGCGACCTCAAGCACGCAGCAGGTGCATGGGTCGACGAGCTTCCATCAGTTCTTTGGGGATTGAGGACGACCCCGAACCGATCGACCGGAAGAACCCCATTCTTTTTGGTCTACGGAGCTGAAGCAGTCTTGCTGAGTGACATGCTTCACAACGCCCCTCGAGTCGAGCTCTCCTCTGAAGAAGAAGCAGAACAAGCCCGGCAGGACGCAGTCGACCTCCTGGAAGAAGAAAGAGAAATGGCCATGATCCGATCGACCATCTATCAGCAAGACTTGCGTCGATTCCATGCCAGAAATGTGAAGAGCCGAGCCTTCCAAGAAGGAAACTTAGTCCTCTGCGTGGATCAGCAAAAACCACAAAAACTCGCTCCTACTTGGGAAGGCCCCTTCATAGTCACCAGAGTCCTCCACAATGGAGCGTACCACCTCTACAATGTCGGTCGCCAGATTGATGAGCCACGAGCCTGGAATGCGGAGCTACTCCGCCCCTTTTATACTTGAATTATCACTCGGATGAGATGTAATAAGAAAAAACTATTGTAGTTTATTTATCAAAGACAAGAGCGTTATAATTTTCCCAGCGATTGTTATTATTTTTGTTTGCGTAAGAAATCCCCCAGTGGGTGGCTTAGCTGCGAATCCGCTTCGCCTAAGTTTGTAAAAATAAAATCCTACCGAGTGGAGAGCAATCCTCCCACTCGGGGGCTTAGCTGCGAACCCGTTTCGCCTAAGTATTTAAAAATCCTACCGAGTGGAGAGCAATCCTCCCACTCGGGGGCTTAGCTGCAGTCCAGTACTCGCCTAAGTCTTCTCAATCGGAGACTTAGCTGCAGTCCGGCACTCGCCAAAGTTTGAAAAAATCCTGTCGAGTGGAGAGCAATCCTCCCACTCGGGGGCTTAGCTGCAGTCTAGTACTCGCCTAAGTCTTCTCACTCGGAGACTTAGCTGCAGTCCGGCACTCGCCTAAGTTTGAAAAAATCCTGTCGAGTGGAGAGCAATCCTCTCACTCGGGGGCTTAGCTGCAGTCCAGTACTCGCCTAAGACTTCTCACTCAGGGACTTAGCGGCAGTCCGGCACTCGCCTAAGTTTGAAAAAATCCAGTGGAGTGGAGAGCAATCCTCCCACTCGGGGGCTTAGCTGTGGTCCAGTACTCGCCTAAGTCTTCTCACTCAGAGACTTAGCTGCAGTCCGGCACTTGCCTAAGTTTGAAAAAATCCTGTCGAGTGGAGAGCAATCCTGCCACTCGGGGGCTTAGCTGCAGTCCAGTACTCGCCTAAGTCTTCTCACTCGGAGACTTAGCTGCAATCCGGCACTCGCCTAAGTTTGAAAAAATCCTGTCGAGTGGAGAGAAATCCTCCCACTCGGGGGCTTAGCTGCGGTCCAGTACTCGCCTAAGTTTTCTCACTCAAAGACTTAGCTGCAGTCCGGCGCTCGCCTAAGTTTGAAAAAAAATCCTGTCGAGTGGAGAGCAATCCTCCCACTCGAGGGCTTAGCTGCAGCCCAGTACTCGCCTAAGTTTTCTCACTCGAAGACTTAGCTGTAGTTCGGCGCTCGCTTAAGTTTGAAAAAATCCTACCGAGTGGAGAGCAATCCTCCCACTCGGGGGCTTAGCTGCAGTCCAGTACTCGCCTAAGTTTTCTCACTCGAAGACTTAGCTGCAGTCCTGCACTCGCCTAAGTTTGAAAAAATCCTACCGAGTGGAGAGCAATCCTCCCACTCGGGGACTTAGCTGTAGTCCAGTACTCGCCTAAGTATTTGAAAATCCTACCGTGTGGAGAGCAAACCTCCCACTCGGGGCTTAGCTGCGGTCCAGTACTCGCCTAAGTACGAAACACATCTCAATCCTCAAGAACGACGAGGTGCAGGTCGACTGCCACCTTCTCCTGGGGAGCTTCGGCACAAATACAATGTGCGCTCCGTCCCGCTCTGCAGTAACGAGGTGCGGGTCGACCGCCACCTTCTCTTGAGGAGCTTCGCCACAAATACAATGTGCACTCCATCGCCGACCCGCAAGGGCAACAAGGCGCGGGTCGACTGTTTCCTTCTCCTTCGGAGCTGCGCTACAGATACAAAAAGTTGTCTCGAATAAAGAACGGGTTCACTCAGCAGGGGATTCATGAAGATATTCAACGATAAACCAAGTTCAGTTAAATCCTAAAGGATCCGGACCACGGATCGAAGTGCTCAGGCATTCAGCCCGAAAGAGTTTAACGGTTACAAAAACCACTTGGCATTCCGAGGAAAATTTAAGGTGAGGCATAAAATTTTGTTCACTCCGTGGGAGGAGGACTAGCAGGCTCGACGAAGTCGTCTAAATCGACGCTGTCGGCGATCCGAGTGGCTGCAGCGATGAAAATCTCCATAAAAGATCGGAAGTCATGCTTCTCGGTGTTGGCGACCTTGATTGCTGCCAGCTTATCTTGTCACACCTCCTTGCAATGGACGCGAACCAAAGACAGAGCCACATCAGCACCACACCGGGCAGAAGACTTCTTCCACTCCTGCACTCGGTCAGGGATTTTTTTAAGTCGAGTCATCAGGGACTCAAGATCATTTTGGAGCGTGGCCTCTGGCCAAAGTGCCGGGTCGATCCGCGACATGGCGACCTTCAGTCGAGCCAAGTAGTCCACGGCACCATCGATGCGGGATTCTAGTCGGAGCAGATTCATGGCAGTTTCATCTTTCATGGGAGAATTGATTGGATCCAAACCTGGTTTGATCCGCCCAGTCTCCTCCTCGAAGTTCTGGCAAAACTCTGCATTCACGATCCAAGAATAAGTCAATTTTCATACGCTGAGTCGACACAAAAAAAATCAGTCGGAACAAAATGTGCACCTTCAAGCTTGATGAACATCTTCTTGGCAAGGCTCCTCAGGTAGCTCTCCAGATCGTCCCTCCTGCGAGCGATGCCTTCCATCTTCTCACCTAGGTTGAGGTTCTCCTTCTTCCAGCGTGAGCACTCCTTGTTGGCTTCGTTTAGAGCAGATTTCAGCTTGGTATTCTCTTCTTCCAACTGGCCGACCGAAGCCAGTTTCTGTTCAGCCAGGGCGGTTCTGTCGTCAGCTTCCTTCCGAGCAGCAGCCAAATCCTGATCCTTCTTCGCCAGAGCTTCTCTCAGTTTTTTTGCAAAGAAACGATGCTTGATTCAGAAAGAGCGGAAGGGTACTCAAGCCTAAGACAGACCAGTCGACAAACTCGTCTTACCAGTGGCGCCGTCCTTGACCTTTTGCAGCTCTGTCTTGGCCAGCTCCAAGTCAAGGTTCAGTTGAATCTGTTGTTTCTCCAAATCAGCAAAGCGAGCTCCAAGATCACAAGATTTCTGAAATCAAAGGGGAGAAGTTATTTTACAGCGAAAACCGACAAAGACATTAAGTACTAAGACTATGGTCGACTGCCCGCAGTCCACCATAGTCTCGGGGACTACACCCAGTGGGTGCACTTTGCGTGCCCCCACCGGTTCTGATCCCACTCGACCGGCCCGCCGGAGTCGAGTGCAGGGAGTAAAAAAAAGAGAGAGAGAAAAGGGTAGAACTCAGACCACAGTCGACTGCTAGCAGTCGACCACGGTCTCGGGGACTACACCCAGTGGGTGCACTTGGCATGCCCCCACCGGTTCTGATCCCACTCGACCAGATCGAGTGGAAGAGACAAACAACCAGTTCGGTTTACACTCGACAAAAATGCAAAGACTATAGTCGACTGCCAGCAGTCCACCGTAGTCTCGGGGACTACACCCAGTGGGTGCACTCAGCGTGGCCCCACTAGTTCAAAAATTCAATCGACGCACCCAGTGGGTGTACAGATGCAAAGATTTTCGGAAAGAGTCTTCAGATGGCATATCCTAACAGAACAAGCGGCGACCAACTAACCTGAACGTTGCTCTGAAGAGCCGAGTTGGCATCGTAGGCGTCTTGGCTGGCGTCTCGCACTGTCTTCATCTTCTCCATCATAATGCCCGCCTGGCGTATGGCTTCCCTGGCAGCATTCACCTCGTCCTCTGGGACATGATGGGTCGCAAAAACTGAAGGCGGGTCGACAGGGGCCTGAGCAGTCGACGAGGAAGGCAAGGCACTCGATAATGGAACGGCGAAGGTAACAGAACCCCGATTGGCATCGCCAGCGTCCTGAACGACTGGCTCCGCCCTCGGCGTCGATTGTGGCACCTCGCTCGCAGGAGCTTGCCTATTTTTCCTCGTCAAAGGCCTCTCGGGCTCTTCATCATCATCATCAGGGAGGTCAATAATGTTAGGGGCTGTTCAAAGTTCAATCGACAAAATCACATAACCCAATGGTACACATTGTAGTTGAATCGACCAAAATAAAGACAGTATGGCAGAAATCATACCCAGATTAGAAGTGACCGCATCCTCCATCACCTCATCATCGTCCCTGTAAGCGGAGGTCCCGGAAGTAGCAGCACTGACAGTTCCAAAGTTCCTCCGGTTAAAACAAGAAAAACAAACAACACAGAGCGTCGAGTAAATATGAAGGGAGACACTCACGCGGAAGCAATGGGGATGTCAATCTTAATCTTCGGCAACGCCTTCCGAAGCTTCGGCTTTGCGACTTTGGGATGCTTTGACACTTTTTCAGTCGGAGTTGGCGAAGAGGTCCGAGGACGCTTTGAAGACTGACCAGCTTGAGCAATCGCCTTTTCACGGGCGCTCGGTCGTTCTTGGTCAAGTTTGGACCGCCTCTCCCTGCGAGGAGGCGACTCGACTTCTTCTTCGTCACTTGGATCGTCGCTTTCTTCGTCTCCCCTACCGTCAGACTCCCATTCGCTGCTGTCGCCGCCGCTCGCTTCTCCTTCCGGGTCCTGCTCTTGCTCTCCTTTGGGCATTGAATACATTTCAATAATGGCCTGAAAGAAAGCAGGAAGAACATAGTCAGTCGACTCAGTATGGGCAGCTGCGCGAGTGAATTCAGTTTACAAACAAAAACTCAGAATCGGACCTTCTCTGGTACATGAGACTGGTCGAGTGGAGGAACTCTCCTGGCTCCCCTGGGGTTGTCCTTGTTTCCGGTCATGCCCGACAGCCACTTCTCCAGTGTGTCGTCATCGACCTCCTCCGGGTGAATCCGAGTGGAGTGTTCAAGACCCGAATACATCCACATCGGATGGTCTCGGGCTTGAAGAGGCTGGATGCGCCGCTGAAGGAAGACCTCCAAGAGATCCATACCGGTGACCCCGTCACGGATAAGCTGGACCACTCGCTCTACCAACACCCTCACCTGCACCTTCTCCTCCGAGAGCACCTTCAAAGGGGAGGGTTTCCTCACTTGGTCCATGGTGAAGGGAGGGAGGCCGGTCGACTGCCCTGGTGTCGACTGGTCTTTGCAGTAAAACCAAGTCGACTGCCATCCGCGAACTGAGTCGGGAAGAATCATGGCCGGAAAGGAGCTTTTCCCTCTCATCTGGACACCAAGACCCCCACACATCTGAATCACTTGAGTCCTCTCGTCACTCGGATTAGCTTTTTTCACCGTCTGGGAGCGACAAGTGAAAATGTGCTTGAAAAGGCCCCAGTGAGGCCGACAACCCAGGAAATTCTCACACAAAGAAACAAAAGCGGCGAGATAAACGATTGTGTTGGGAGTGAAGTGGTGGAGTTGTGCCCCAAAGAAGTTCAGCAATCCCCGAAAGAAAGGGTGAGGAGACAAGGAAAATCCACGGTCGACGTGAGTGGCAAGGAGAACGCGCTCACCCTCCCGAGGTTGCGGCTCGGATTCCTTCCCCGGGAGCCGCGCCGATTCATAGGGGATCAGCCCTCCTTCGGCTAGGTCGTCGAGGTCTTCTTGGGTGATCGTTGAGCGGATCCAGTCGCCCTGGATCCAGCCCTTCGGCAGGCCGGTTCGCGAGGAGGATCCGCCTCGACTGGTCGCCTTCCCCTTCGACCTCATCGTCGCCTTCTTCGCCCGCTCTAGAGCCGCCGTCTTCTCCTTCCCCATCGTCGCCGGCGAAACGCATGCGGAGCGGTGGCGGTGGGGCGAGAGCGAGCGCGGTGAGGGAGCGTGAAGAGGAGAAGAGATAATGGGGACGCACTGTTCGAAGAGGCCCCGGTCCGACGCCTTATATGAGGCCGCTTTCGAGTGGCTGACTGGTAGGCCCGGGCAGCCCTGTCAAATCCCGTAACGATCGCACGCGTGATACGTGGCGAAAAAGGTGGCGCGGGGATCGAGGCGGCTCCGCTTTATCCCATCCGATTACTGCGGCCTCCCCCGTCCCTCGCGCTTCCCAAAATTCAGATCCCGCGAAATCTGCGGGCAGCAGAACAACTTGTCAGACCGAAGATCTCCTCCGCACCGTCACTCGGAGCCTTTCAAGTAAAGAAACCCACTCGACAAAAGCTAAGAATGGATCAAGGCGACTGAAAAGGAAGTTGATGTCATCACTCAGGATTCATTGATCCGAAACCAGATATGCTCATGGCATGAAAAATGAGTCGGGAAAATTCTCAACTCCTTCCCCACTCAAACCTCGATCCATTCGGGGGCTAATGACGAAGCTATGTGCCTAGGGTAGGGTCATGGACCTGTCCAAACTGCCCTACCCAAGGACATCTCTAGAAGAAACCACCTTTCAATCGACTTGGAAGTGTTCCACTCGACAGACTCGAAGACACTCGACCAAGAAGAAACCACTCGACCAAGACCCAACCACTCGACGGCCAGGAGACCTAAAGGCCCTCCGCATGCTAACGGTCGGTTATTAAGCAGTCTTTATGGTCATCATAGCACTTTATTAGGGGCGTTACCAGTAACGCCCGACCTTAATGTATTTAAAACCCTACATAACTGAGGGCCGGAGGGGTCCGGCGAATTCTATATAAGCCACCCCCCCTCCTCAGTGTAAAGGGTTCGCACCCTTGTAAACCATACATGCATAATCCAGTCGACCGCCTCCGAGCTCCGAGACGTAGGGCTATTACTTCCTCTGAGAAGGGCCTGAACTCGTAAACCTCGTGTGCTTACAACTTCTCCATAGCTAAGATCTTACCTCTCCATACTTACCCCCCTACATTACTGTCAGACTTAGAACCACGACAGTCAGGTTTTTTAGAAAACCGATTTGGTTTTTTAAAAAAAACCCTAGTTCATTTTTTGGTTCGCCGGTTTTTCCTGATTTTTCTTTTTAGCGGACGTTCATTCGGATGTTCGTTTTAACGAACGGTTTTCACTCGTTAGTTATAGATAACGAATGCTCGTTCGTTAGCCTGTTCGTCAGTTTTCTTTTATCGGATTTTTTCCGCGATTATTTCAGATCGTGATTTCTCACCCGATTTTCGTTCTAGTTTTTCTTTTAACGAATACTCACCTAGATCTTCATCTCGAGACCCTCTTTCCGCTTAACCAACTTGTACAAGTTTTTGCTACTGTAAAATTTGACCCAAGTCCAGATTAGTAAACAGATCTTGCTTCTTTCGCCGTTTGAGTTTCGTTGCTCCGTTCGATTTGATTCTTTTTGCAAACCGGAGTTCTTAAGTTGAACTTTCTGGTTAGATCTTCTTATTTGAGTTTTACCCGTGCTTCTTTGCTTGATTGCTTGTGTATGCTATTGTTTGTTTGCGATAGAATTCCCGGAGTGCGAAGCGTGTTATTTAGAGTCTCTAGGTTATGCGGATCGTCAGCAAGGCAAGTAACACTTTGATCATACCCCTTTATCACCCAGTTTTTATGCATTAGTTCCAATCCTCAAACATTGCGTGGTTAGGATGTTATTAACATGTGGGTTGGGAAGTAGTTGATGAGGTAGAACCTATTACCCTGTTACATACAAACCCTTGGGAGTTACTTCCACGAGTTGCTTGTATTGCTATGCTATGCTCGTAGACGTGGTTTGGCTGAGTGAAATCCATGATAGATGTGAGATTGTTAATTAATGGTTCAACTTAAGGTGGAAACTTAAATACACATCTGGGTGGATTGAGGCACCTGGAGTACCCAGTGTTGCCTGTATTTTGGAAATCCCGGAGTACCCGTGTGATCTTCCTATGGACCGCCACCCATGCTCAAAGGGAACTGAGATGATTCATGCTGGAGACTTCCGTGTGCAGCCACAAGCTATTGTGGGCTCTAGCATAGTTGAGTAAGTTACGTGAAGCTCTTGAAGAGGTGGATCAGCAGGTAGTGGGATTTTAGGTTTGGTATGGTCTGCCCGGAGTAGAGAGTTAATATTTCTGAAAGACTGTGTCTCGGTCATCCGTTTCTCAAACACCATGTAGTGCGAGAAATCCGACGGAGGTGATCGAGTCTTGTGGGGAAAAGTGCGCAAACCTGTGCAGAGTGTACAAACTAATCATGGTTAGCCGAGTCCCCGGTTATGGACAAATCTTGAGTATCTAGTACTTGGAGTATCTTAAGTATCTCATCACTCTAAATTAATATTGTTGGGTTGTTAATTACCTTAATTGGGATTGAGTTGGAGGAACCTTCTCAATGATGTTTCAACTACCATGGTAGTTAAATTAAAAATCTATTCCTTTGTTGTAGGGAAAAATTGGCTTTTTGCCAAATTGTAACCATAGAGCTTTCCACCAGCCAAATATGCATGTAGTGATAGCATTATTCTGTTCTTGCTCTACTGTGTTACTTTGCCAGCATATTACATGTGGTGACCCGTTTTCGGGCTGCAACGTATTATGTTGTAGACTTTTCAGACGAGGAGTAAGGTCTTTTCAGACGAGGAGTAAGGTTCACTAGGTCGTTGCCGTGCAGCTCAGCTATGACGGATGAGTTGATGGACTCACTTTATCTTCCAAGCCTTCCGCTGTTATCATATTAGATGGCCTTAAGCCATTTTTATTGTAATAAGTTCTCTTTGGAGACATCGATGTAAGAAGTGTGTGATTGCTACTCTGTTATAAATCCTCGAGTACTGTGTGTGTGTCAGCATTACCGATCCAGGGATGACACTGAAGCACAGAGACTTGACCGTTTGAGGTCGGGTCACTACATAAACATATGACTTTTATCATAGACTTCTCATGAATAAGTGACAATTCATCACACTATCGAAGTATAAAGCAAAAACTCTATTAAAAACCAACAAACTATGTTCTCAGTCAACTTTGCAACTACAATTCATCATATTTTCAGGAAAGGTCACGTATTGGAGCCTTTAGGCAAGTCCACATACGCAACCATCATATAGTCTTCTATGATTGCTAACACTCACCGTGTACACATGAGCAAAAAATTTCAACCGGACACATAGGAATATAGGGGCTTATAGTTTCGCCTCCCAACGTACTCACTTCAAGGGTGATGTCAACAATAATAACTCATTCTATCTATATTCAACTGGACATATGTGCCTAGATCTTTCCTCATCACATGATGCTTGCCAAAGGAGAAAAATAAAAAGGAATAGAAGGAAAACTTTGACTCTTTGCATAAAAGTGAATACATAAAAGTAAAAGATAGGCCCTTCACAGAGGGAAGCAGAGGTTGCCATGCGCTTATTTGTTTGTATGCTCAACCCCTTAGTGCAAAAGAATGTCACGTTGCATTGCCCCTTGTGATAGCGACCTTTATTATGCAGTCTACCGCTTTTATTCTTCACCATCACAAGTTCGTGCAATGCTCAATTTTCTCTTACACTAAATGATCTCACACTTTTAGAAGCAATTTTTATTGCCTTTTTGCACCGATGACAACTTACTTGAGGGATCTTGCTCAATCCCTAGGTAGGTATGGTGGACACTTGAGAATAAGATTTGGGTTTAAGGGTTTTTGGATGCACAAGTAGTATCTCTACTCAGTATGGAATTTTTGGCTAGCAAAGATAGGGGGCAAGCACCACATGTTAAAGGATCTATGACAATATGCCTTCTATGTGAATATAAACAAACATAAACCATTAAGTTGTCTTCCTTGTCCAACGTCAACAGTTTTGGCATATAATATTTTGATGAGGGCTCACAATCACAAAATATTTCTAGGATAGTATATTTATATGTGAATCTTCCCTTCCCTTATTAATTCTTTCATGAGTTGCATCGTTGATTAATGCTATGTTTGTCAATCTCTAATAAAATTTCCTACTTATACTTTTCCTTATGTGGTGTCATCACCTACCATAGGATTAGTATATGAACTTTTTCATTATTTATTTCCTTTCTCTTTTTCTTTCTTATTTCCTTTTGTAAGTGCACCTAGTGCCTCGTAGTGATTTTGGTGTATTGAAGACTTATAGGTTAAGGGACTGATGCGTTTATGAGTGTACACAGGTCTATAAGTCTATGAGGAGTTTGATATTTACAGAGAAAGTCGAACCCTAAAAACAAAGTTCTTCAACTGAAGACTTTGAAAGTGAAGAAATTGGTGTAATCTTGAAGACTTGGTATTCATTCGAGGAACATGAAGCATGAAGACTTTTGTTTTCGTAGTTTCATTTTCTCTTTCTTGAGTCATATAGGAAACACCGTACTGTTAAAGGGGGTCGAGGAAATACTAAGGAAAAATTTCCAAGTGACGCGCAACTCAAATCCTACACCTACCAATCCCTTCGAGTGAAGCCATTGGAGATCTCATACAGTTGAGTCAAATTTCTTCAGTGACAGAGACGAAGTTCTTCTAGTCTCTGAGGAATTTGTTCTGAGTGAGGAGTTAGGAATTCGCTAGTGCGGATTGCCTACACAGTGAGGAACATGATAGCCCTGAGGAATTTGATACTCAAAATTCTGACCCTTGCTGTGCTATGCGCCAGCTGTCCCAAAATATCTACCCACCTAACGGTCATATCATTGAAGGGCATTTATGTCTTATCATGTCGGGCTGCTCCCTAGGCTATAAATAGCCGCCCCCTACAACCACTAGCTGGTTGGCTGCTCCGAGAGAAACTGACACTTGTCATTTGAGAGCATCCCATCCTCCGAGGACTTTGAGTGAAAATCATCAAGTGAGGAAAACCCAAACCCAAACACCTACAAACGCAAAGTGATTGAGCATCACTTAAGAGACTGATCCTGCGTGGATCCGACGCTTGTTACCTTTGAAGACTGTGCATCTTCCAGACGGTTAGGCGTCATGGTCTAGAGCATCCAAGAGGAAATTGTGGACCACCGAGTGACCGAGTCTGTGAAGGTTTGGAAGTCACCTGAAGACTTACCACGAGTGATTGGGCGAGGTCTGTGTGACCTTAGCTCAAGGGGAATACGGTGAGGACTAAGTGTCCTGAGCTGCGTGTTCATGATTGGGTGTCCGGTACTGTGTGTCCTCAGGTTTAAATACCTAGCCGCCCTAACCAGATGTACAACTGTCACAGTAGTTGGAACTGGTCTACCAAATCATTGTCTTCACCGACCTACCTGGTTCCAATTCCTCAACCTCTTCATTTCCTCATTTCTGTGTTGTGTGCTTGTTCATATCTGTTTGAAGACTTTGACTGAAGACTTTCTCAATCTCCTCAGTTCAATTTCTTCAGTCTGTTTGTCTTCACTCTGTTTATCCTGTGTTTTATGCTTTTTGTACTCTGTGCTTGTTTTCATTTCATCATGAAGACCATGCTCATGTTCTGTTATGTTTACTTCTGAATACTTATTCTGTTGCAAGTAGTACTTCACTCAGGAATTTCCTCACCCTAAAATTCCTCAGTGAAGAATTCATAAAAATCGCCTATTCACCCTCCTCTAGTCGATATAACGCACTTTCAATTGGTATCAGAGCTAGGTACTCCCTTGTTCTGTGTGATTTTGGTTTAACCACCTGGAGTTTTAGTTATGTCGACTGTAGGTATGATCAAGGTTTTTGCTGGGTGTCCTACCTTCGATGGGACGGACCACCCCTACTGGAAGAATAAGACGCGCATGCATCTTGAGGCACTTGCCAATGATGTCTGGTACATTGTGGAAAATGGCATCCTCTCTGTCACTTCTACCATCAACGCTGCTGATGCGAAGAGATTCCAGCAACTCAAGTCTCAAGCGAAGAACATCATATGTGGCCATCTGAGCAAAGGGCAGTATGGCAGATTGAGTGCTTTGGAGACAGCCAAGCTTATCTAGGACAGGCTGTCCAAGGTCAATGAGGGAGTCTCAACACAGTGTGACTCTCGAGTTGACGTTCTTCGCAATCTCTTCAACCTCTTCAAAAGACTCAACAATGAAAATGTTCAGCAAACCTTCAATCACCTCACTGACATCTCAAATGAGCTTCAAGCACTTGGTACCACTGATATCACCGACCATGAGGTGGTGAAGAAATTGCTGAGATTGCTTGATTCCTCATTTGATACCCTGGCATTGATGATACAAGAACGTGGACACTATAAGTCACTTGATCCCGCTGATATCCTCGAGAGACTAAACACTCATGAGTTCCAGCTTGCTGAGAAGAGAGATCTCTATGGACCAAGTTATGGCAGATCACGGGCTCTGAAGGCCAAGGCAGTGTCTGAATCTGAAGGTGAAGATTCTGGCAGTGCCTTGGTGACCCTGAAGAACTGAGCCAGGAGCTAGCAATGCTCGTGAGGAAGTTCCAGAAGTTCTCAAGACATGGTTGCTTTGGTAAATCCTCTAGAAGTGGTGACTTGAGATCAGATTCCTCATCCCATGATTACAAGAAGAGACTCTGTCACAAATGCAAGAAACCCGGACACTACATTCAAGATTGTCCTCAGTGGGAAAAGGAATCAAAGAAGAAGAAGAAGCACAAGGATTACAGTTCTGATGATTCAAAGAAGAAGAAGAAATCTTCGAAGCCCTCGTCATCAAAATCTTCAAGGTCCTCATCTCACAAGAAGAGCAGCTCCAAGAAGGCTCGGGAATTCATTGGCAAGGAAATGGACTCTGAGGCTGAATCTGAGGAAAATGAGGAAGAGGAGTCAGACTCTGGTGTGGTGAGCCTAGCCCTTGCTACCATGTTCGTTAGCAAGTCCATCTTCAACTCTGAAGAAAAGGACCTCCCCAACACTACTGATGACGGCGATGAGGACTACGCTCCCACCTATTGCTTCATGGCAAAAGGCTCAAAGGTACTCAAATATCCCTCATCTGAATCTAGTGAGGATGAATCTGATGAAAACCTCAAACCCAGCTATTCTAAACTTGCTAAGATTGTTGTGAAACTGCAAAAGGCTCTGGAAAAGGTTCAAATCATGCTAGATAAAAGCGATGATATGTTGGGCGAGGAAATGGATCGCACTAAATTTTTGACTAAAAATCTTCAGAGACTTCAGTCCAAGTTTGACAATCTTCAAGGTCATCATAACACTCTCCTATCTGATCATGAGAAGCTTTCTTATGGATTTCTTCAAAGAAAGCAAGATCTTGAGCAGTTAAGAGTGAGTTATGAAGATCTTCAGAAGGAGCGTGATTCATTACTTGCTCAACAGATCAGTGCTACTCAGGATGAATTTGTTCCTCCATGTTTGAAGTGCATTGAACGTGAAACTGCTAATTCTTCACATGAATGCTCAAATACTTCCAATGCTGCAAATTCTTCAACTGCCTCTGCTATTACTAATTCCTCATTTGAGGACATTGCTAGTATCACTGATGATGCAGGGCTAAAGGAATTGTATATGACAGGCATGTACAAAAGCCGCAAAGGGCATCGGGCTCTTTGTGACGTGCTTAAAAAGCAGATCCTCAACAAGAACCCTAGGAAAGAGGGTATTGCCTTTGAGAGGAAACTGAATGCTGATGGGACCTACTGGAAACCCGAGCAGTATCCCAAAACCTCATGGGTTGCTGCAAAGGGACCTTCAGTGGATCCATCTACTTTATCTGGCTTTACATGTGAATCTTCATATTCTTCTGATGAGTCAATTGACTCCAACTATAAACTGTTCAAAAATCAGAATGGTGAAGTATTTGCTAGATATGTTGGCACTAACTGCAGGAATGGTCCTCCTATGGAGAAAATCTGGGTTCCCAAAAGGTGCCTTGATAATCTTCAGGTGAATGTCATCATGACCCCACCTGCGAATAATAGGAACCCCAGATCAAATTCTTCATATGAATCAAAATCTTCATATGGATCCAAGTCCTCTTACAGACCAAATTCCTCAAAAGGATCAAAGTCCTCATATGAACATCATCGTTGTCGGTGTCAAAACCGGCGGATCTCGGGTAGGGGGTCCTGAACTGTGCGTCTAAGGTGGATGGTAACAGGAGGCAGGGGACACAATGTTTTACCTAGGTTCGGGCCCTCTTGATGGAGGTAAAACCCTACATCCTGCTTGATTAATATTGATGATATGGGTAGTACAAGAGTAGATCTACCACGAGATCAGAGAGGCTAAACCCTAGAAGCTAGCCTATGGTATGATTGTATGTTGTCATATGGACTAAAATCCTCCGGTTTATATAGACACCGGAGAGGTTAGGGTTACACAAGGTCGGTTACAAAGGAGGAGATACACATATCCGTATTGCCTAGCTTGCCTTCCACGCCAAGTAGAGTCCCATCCAGACACGATACAAAGTCTTCAATCTTGTATCTTCATAGTCTAACAGTCCGACCAATGGAGATAGTCCGGCTGTCCGGAGACCCCCTAATCCAGGACTCCCACAGTAGCCCCTGAACCAGGCTTTCAATGATGATGAGTCCGGCGTGCAGTATTGTCTTCGGCATTGCAAGGTGGGTTCCTCCTCCAAATATACCATGGAAGAATTTGAACATAAGGATAGTGTCCGACCCTGCAAAATAAGTTCCGCATACCATCATAGAGAGAATAATATTTCCACAAATCTGATTTGCTGACTTGTTTTGGAAACACGAATTTATGTCACGGCCCGGTGATTATTCGAACCGTTTCCTTTAACTAGCCCCGCATATAATGCGAGGCAGTTTTTTGACACGTCTTGTCAAAGCAGAGATCGTGTCCCCCTAATTACGGGATTCTCATCAGTACGGTCATGGGTAACCCAACCGTGTCTAGGACTCCTAGATTATAGGCAAGTCCCAAACGGCTACGGAGAGGACGCTTGATATTCACCCTCTTTATAAAGGGACAAGGCTTTTACTTTTTTCCCTCCCGTGCTCAATCGAATCCTTCCCCCGCCTCGAGTTCTAAAACCCAAAGCCCAGGTCAGGTGCTTCGGACCTTCAATCATGTCCGGATCTAGCCTTCAAGGCCGGTGGATGCCCTCCTCTGTTACAGAAGAGGATATCAAGAAGTTGAGGGAGGCCAGATACCTGACCGCCGAGGTCTCGCATCGGCTGCCTGCCTGAGGGCAGGTCGTCCCTACTCCTGAACCCAACGAGAACGTCGTGTTCATCTCCCACTTTCTCCGAGGTCTAGGCCTCACCCTGGATCCCTCTATTAGGGGTTTGATGTTCTATTATGGTCTAGATTTCCACGATCTAGCCCCGGACTCCTTTCTCCACATATCGACATTCATTGTCGTGTGTGAGGCCTTCCTCCGCATTACCCCTCACTTTGGCCTGTGGCTCAAGACCTTTGACGTGAAGCCGAAGATGGTCGAGGGGCAGTATGCAGCGTGCGGAGGCGCATTAATAAGCAAGATAGCAGGAGCTCCATGGCCCAAAGGTTCCTTCCCAGAGGTGTCCGAATTATGGCAACAGGAATGGTTTTACATCACAGCTCCCAGAAGTGCCAAGTGGGCGGCTGCCCCTGCTTTCCGCTCGGGCCCTCCCCCACAACTGATGTCATGGATTAGCAGAGGACCGAGCTGGGGTCCAGCCAAGGACGTGCCTATACTGCAGATCCGCATTCACGATCTCTTCGAAGGAGATTTCAGTCTGGTTATGGTGGCGCAAGTCATGCTGGTTCATCGAGTCCAGCCTTGCAAACACCGGCCCCTCCGCATGTGGGAGTTCAACCTAGAAGGGCCACGTACTATTCATAATTTCCTCAGCCTGACGCACGAGGAGATATACAAATCATTCTTCGGACCCCAAATAGAGTGTCCGGATACTACCGAGGACGTGGGCCTGAGCTGCAACCGTACCGCCGACCAAGTAAGTAATCCATTAGCCGAACACACTGTCTTTTATTTACCATGACGTCATTCTGAGAAGTCGCTCTTTGACCAGGACTGGCTAACAAAGGCGAAGATGATTCGGTGTTCGTCCCCCCTTCATGAGGGTTTGGAGAATCCGGTACTGGAAAAGATGCTCGAGCTAGCACCCTGCCCGGAGCCCTCAAAGGAAGATAAAGGGGGAAATGATGAGGTCGAAAGCGGGCCCCCATCGCTACCAATTCCAACCAAGGGAACGAGCACCTCCGTGAAGGAGGATAACCAAGGAGACGAATCCGACCTTCTCTCGCTTCGGGGAAGGAAGAGGACTGCCTTCGAAGATCCGGAAACCGAGGCTTCCAAACGGGAGAAGAAGTCTCCACTAGAGGGTCCTGCCTTGGAGGGTGCCTTTGCCGCACAAAGTCCGCGCGAGGATCAGCCCTCCAACGAGTTGTAAGTAATCATAAAGTACTTTAATAGTGGGGATATACTACCTTACCTCTGAGGAAAATAACCGAAGCGTTTATCTTGCAGTTCGGATCTTAGCCCTTCTCAGCAAAGCTCGTCTTCAGGGGATCTTCTTCCGGAGATGATGGAGAGCGAAATGCCTCCCCCGGACTCCCCCGCTCAAGAAGCGGGCGATCTTGAAGTGTCTTCGCGGAGGGCCTCTCCGGATCCGGTGAGGCCAGAAGATAATCCTATAGTCACCCAAAGTCCCCAGCGTCCGGCTCTTGAAGAGAGCAAACAAAAGAGTCTGGCACCGTCTGGTATGCGGTCGGACGTACTGAGGGAGCTGTTGGAGCGAGCGGCCATCTCAGAAGAACACCGTACGTTGATGGGTACAGTGATGGAAAGAATTTCGTCCGCCGAAAGCGGATTGCATGGAGCCTTTATGAGTCTACCGACGGGCTCTGAGGTACGTGAAATGATATACTTTTTGATAGTATCACACATTTTTAGGTGTGCCCTATGTAGATAGTAGCCCCTGAGACTGTGGTCGTCGTCGAGAACGGCGTCGAACAGAGGATCGTAGTCCCAGGTAATAACCATACCGCTTTAATGTGCAGGTAGTGGGAGCTCCGGTGGCTAGCCGGACTCATGAGTTTGCCGAACTGAAGCGGCAACTGGATGCGGCGGATGCCGACATCGAGCTTGTTAACAAGAGGCTTGACGAGGCACAGGGTAAGTGTTATTTTCTGGTGAATGCCACATAGTAAGAGCAGCATGATGCCAGTATCTTTAATATGTTGTGACTGCAGATGGATCTGCCACCGTGGAAACCTTGCGGGCGGAACTTGCCCGAGCCAAAGAACAAGCAAGGATTAGTAATGCGGCTGCTTTGAAGGCGGTCGAAGAGTTGAAAGCCGAGAAGGCCGCACATTGCGAGAGCAAAGAGAAGATGGCCCAGATGGCCGTAAAGTTAAAAGACACTGCCGACAGTTGCCAGTTGCTTGAAAAAGAAAACCGAGCGAAGGCAACGGACCTTGAAAAGGCCACGATGGCGAACAAAGACACCCGCTCTGCTATGAGAGCGAAGAAGGAGGAGCTGCGTGAAGCCGGGGATATTGCGGCTGGGAAGCCCTTCATGCTACGGAGAAAATTCGGAGATCCATGGTATGCCCCTCTGGATCGGCTGTGGAGTTCGGCAGACGCATATATGGACTTGGCGGCGAGCACTGCCGATGCGGCCAAATACTTCTAAGGTCAAACAGATCGTGAAGTGGACAAGCTGTTCTGGTCGCAATTCAACGTTCTAGAGCGTCCACTTCCATTGACTGATCAGCTAGCCGAATGGGCCAAACTAAATAGGTTGTCCGGACTTGCCATGAGGTCTGTCATGGATCAGCTGTGGCCGGAAAAGCCGAAGCCGAACAGCTATTTCAGCTTAGTGCAGCAATTCCTTGGTGCGGTGTCGCGCATCAATGCGATGAAGAGGTCGGCGTGCATAGAAGGCTCGCGGATGGCCCTTGCCCGTGTTAAAGCATACTGGGCGGAGATGGATGCTACCACTGTTGCGGCACAGGGTTCGGCCATAGGCCGAGTGGCTGCCGAGCACTATTTCGAAGAGGTTCTCGAGGGTGCCCATTTGATAGAGGCCCAGTGCTCGAAGAATATTATGTTTGAGTGACATGTATTCCCATTGTAAACACAATGTTTTTATGAAATTTATTAAGGCTGTGTTTATACTTTTGCCTGAAAGTAATATGATGCCTCCTGTGCGGCCGTTTATGTATACATGTGTATAACCTGAAAGATTGCAGTCGTCGGCTTCAACCCCCATGCATATAATGCGGAGGTGTTCATAGAAAACGCGTGTTCACACTTAACCCAACGTCTTGGTCCTATTAAGGAGGTGATAGCGTAGCGAACGAGGCAACCGGACTATGATGCTTTAACACTTTCACTTAGCCATAGGAGTTTGATGGTGGGGCTACTATATAGCCCCTGGTGGCTCCGCACTCTCCCAAGCTCGGGGTGCGTATATGCCTGGCCGGGAAATGGCCCTTCGTTAGGAATTCTAACATTCCGATGGGTCATCGAGTGGTTGACCAGTCTCATGCTATATCATGACAGTCGGTTTTCGGCTTTCTCTACTGAGATGCTCGTCCGGATGACCCGGGGCACAATCGCAGTAGTTCTCCTAGTGCTACCTTAGCCGATAGAGCGGAACATAAGGTACCAAAACATAGGAGCCGGGAAACCCAACATTTGACCAAAGACATGATTCGGAGCTGATGCATATAAGGCCAAACTCGCGACGCCGAACACTCCCTAAGGTATTTGGTCTTTATGGTATAAACCGGGCCTAAATAGTGCCCTTTGTAAGAAGCCCCTGGTGTCCACGTATGTGCATTTTTCTGACGTGGCCACATGCCAAGACGCTAGCATCCTTCTCAATTGTACTGAGAATCCCAGGGATGTGTATCAACAAGAGACAGTAAAAAAGGTTGACGCAGGGTCTTAATCTAAAAAGAATCCTTGGGACGGGTCCCTGCAGTACGTCTGCGCCTGTGTCTCCGTTGTGCCATATCCTGGACGGGTGTAGCACGGTGGCCATCTGTAAAAGAGAGGAACTTAGGTGAAAAGTTGTCATGCAAAAAGGTAGGTTTTAAACAAACCATGTAAATTTCAAGATGAGTAAAAATTGCCACTTGTCTGCGCGCGTTGAGCCCTTGTGTTTATGAGAGGGGTGTGGCCATCAAACCTGTACGAATTTAATATAGTTGTGCCGGACTCGTCTAATCGTGTCCATGGTCTTGACGACCTATCGAGTACTTTAGCTGGTGAGGCCGTTTTAGTGTGCGGCTGCCAAGGCAGTCGCACTCTCTTCGGCGTGCAGGGATCGCTTAATATTTCCATTCACTGTAATGATGCTACATGGACCGGACATCTTAAGTGTAAGGGAAGCGTAATGCGGTATTGCATTAAAGCGAGCGAAAGCTTCGCGTCCAAGTAGTGCTTGATAGCCACTTTGGAACGGAGCAATGTGGAATGTTAAATTTTCGCTACGGAAGTTATCGGGGAAGCCGAATATAACCTCTAGTAGCAGGGAGCCCGTGCAATGAGCCCTTGGGCCTGGCATTACTCCTTTAAGGGTAGTATTGCTGAGGCAAATTTTCATTGGGTCTATCCCCATTTTGCGGATTTTATCCTGGTATATCAGGTTTAAACTGCTGCCACCATCCATCAGGACTCGTGTAAAGTGGTATCCGTCAATTATTGGGTCTAATACCAGGGCAGCCCATCCTGCACACCGGATACTTGCTGAGTAATCACGATGGTCGAAAGTGATCGATTGAGACGACCAGTGGCAGGACTCCGCGGTGATAGGCCCTTGGGCATATTTTTCTGGGAGTGCCGCTTTGTTTCTCCCCTTGATCACGTGTAACACATTTACTATTTTGACTTCTGGTGGAAATTTTCTTTGTTCCCCAGTGTCTTGCTTGAGAGGCTCATCCTCGTCTTCGCTTGGTGTATCCTCCCCCTTGTGTACGGCGTTGAGCTTGCCGGACTGCTTGAAGACCCAACATTCTCTGTGGGTATGATTAGCGGGTTTACCAGGGGTGCTATGGATCTGACATATTTGGTCCAGAATTTTGTTGAGGCTGGACAGTTCATCTCTGGCGCCTTTAGAGGGCGGCTTTTGCTGACCTGGCCGAGAGCTTCTGAATCCGGTGTTTACCGCCGTGCTCTTCGGGCTGTCTTCTGTGGGGAACGTAGCAGAAATTCAAAATTTTCCTACGTGTCACCAAGATCTATCTATGGAGAAACTAGCAACGAGGGGAAGGAGAGTGCATCTACATACCCTTGTAGATCGCTAAGCGGAAGCGTTCAAGTGAACGGGGTTGATGGAGTCGTACTCGTCGTGATCCAAATCACCGATGATCAAGTGCCGAACGGACGGCACCTCCGCGTTCAACACACGTACAGCCCGGTGACGTCTCCCATGCCTTGATCCAGCAAGGAGGGAGGGAGAGGTTGAGGAAGACTCCATCCAGCAGCAGCACAACGGCGTGGTGGTGGTGGAGGAGCGTGGCAATCCTGCAGGGCTTCGCCAAGCACCACGGGAGAGGAGAAGGACTTAGGAGAGAGGGAGGGGCTGCACCAAAGGCATAAGGTGTGTCTCAAGAGGCCCTCCTACCCTCACTATATATAGGGAGCCCAAGGGGGGGGGGTGCGCCAGCCCTAGGAGATCCAATCTCCTAGGGGGCGGCGGCCAAGGGAGGTTTCCCTCCCCCCCAAGGCACCTAGGAGGTGCCTTCCCTCCTTGGGACTCTTCCTTAGGGTTCCCCCTTCACCCTAGGCGCATGGGCCATAAGGGAAGTGGCGCCCCAGCCCACTTTGGGCTGGATCCCTTCCCACTTCAGCCCATGGGACCCTCCGGGATAGGTGGCCCCACCCGGTGGGCCCCCGGGACCCTTCCGGTGGTCCCGGTACAATACCGATGACCCCGAAACTTGTCCCGATGGCCGAAATAGGACTTCCTATATATAAATCTTTACCTCCGGACCATTCCGGAACTCCTCGTGACGTCCGGGATCTCATCCGGGACTCCGAACAACATTCGGTAACCACATACAAGCTTCCTTTATAACCCTAGCGTCATCGAACCTTAAGTGTGTAGACCCTACGGGTTCGGGAGACATGCAGACATGACCGAGACGTTCTCCGGTCAATAACCAACAGCGGGATCTGGATACCCATGTTGGCTCCCACATGTTCCACGATGATCTCATCGGATGAACCACGATGTCAAGGACTTAATCAATCCCGTATACAATTCCCTTTGTCTAGCGGTACGATACTTGCCCGAGATTCGATCGTCGGTATCCCGATACCTTGTTCAATCTCGTTACCGGCAAGTCTCTTTTACTCGTTCCGTAACACATCATCCCGTGATCAACTCCTTGATCACATTGTGCACATTATGATGATGTCCTACCGAGTGGGCCCAGAGATACCTCTCCGCTTACACGGAGTGACAAATCCCAGTCTCGATTCGTGCCAACCCAACAGACACTTTTGGAGATACCTGTAGTGTACCTTTATAGTCACCCAGTTACGTTGTGACGTTTGGTACACCCAAAGCACTCCTACGGTATCCGGGAGTTGCACAATCTCATGGTCTAAGGAAATGATACTTGACATTAGAAAAGCTTTAGCATACGAACTACACGATCTAGTGCTATGCTTAGGATTGGGTCTTGTCCATCACATCATTCTCCTAATGATGTGATCCCGTTATCAATGACATCCAATGTCCATGGTCAGGAAACCGTAACCATCTATTGATCAACGAGCTAGTCAACTAGAGGCTTACTAGGGACATGGTGTTGTCTATGTATCCACACATGTATCTGAGTTTCCTATCAATACAATTCTAGCATGGATAATAAACGATTATCATGAACAAGGAAATATAATAATAACTAATTTATTATTGCCTCTAGGGCATATTTCCAACAGTCTCCCACTTGCACTAGAGTCAATAATCTAGTTCACATCGCCATGTGATTAACACTCACAGGTCACATCGCCATGTGACTAACACCCAAAGAGTTCTGGGTTTGATCATGTTGCTTGTGAGAGAGGTTTTAGTCAACGGGTCTGAACCTTTCAGATCCGTGTGTGCTTCACAAATCTCTATGTCATCTCCTAGATGCAGCTACCACGTTCTATTTGGAACTATTCCAAATAACTGTTCTACTATACGAATCCAGTTTACTACTGAGAATAATCTGGATTAGTGTCAAAGTTTGCATCGGCGTAACCCTTTACGACAAACTCTTTTACCACCTCCATAATCGAGAAAATTCCTTAGTCCACTAGTTACTAAGGATAACTTTGACCGCTGTCTTGTGATCCATTCTTGGATCACTCTTGTACCCCTTGATGACTCATGGCAAGGCACACTTCAGGTGCGGTACACAGCATAGCATACTGTAGAGCCTATGTCTTAAGCATAGGGGATGACCTTCGTCCTTTCTCTCTATTCTGCCGTGGTCGAGCTTTAAGTCTTAACTCCATACCTTACAACTCAGGCAAGAACTCCTTCTTTGACTGATCCATCTTGAACACCTTCAAGATCATGTCAAGGTATGTGCTCATTTGAAAGTACCATTAAGCGTTTTGATCCATCCTCATAGATCTTGATGCTCAATGTTCAAGTAGCTTAATCCAGGCCTTCCATTGAAAAACACTTTCCAAATAACCCTATATGCTTTCTAGAAATTCTACGTCATTTCTGATCAACAATATATATTTATCATAAATTCTATAGTGCTCCCACTCACTTCTTTGGAAATACAAGTTTCTCATAAACTTTGTATAAACCCAAAATCTTTGATCATCTCATCAAAGTGTACATTCCAACTCCGAGATGCTCACTCCAGTCCTCAGAAGGATTGCTGGAGCTTTGCATCCTTATTAGCATCTTTTCAGGATTGACAAAACCTTTCGATTGTATCACATACAACCTTTCCTCTGAAAATAGTCGAGGAAACTATGTTTTGACATCCTATCTGCAAGATTTCATAAATAATGCAGTAATCGCTAATATAATTCCAACAGACTCTTAGCATCGCTACGAGTGAGAAAACCTCACCGTAGTCAACTCCTTGAACTTGTCAGAAAACATCTTAACAACAAGTCGAGCTTTCTTAATGGTGACATTTACCATCATTGTCCGTCTTCCTTTTAAAATCCATCTACACTCAACAGCCTTACGACCATCAAGTAGTTCTTCCAAAGTCTACACTTTGTTTTCATACATGGATCCTCTCTCGGATTATATGGCCTCAAGCCATTTATCGGAATCCAGGCCCACCATCACTTCTCCATAGCTCGTAGGTTCATTGTTGTCTAGCAACATGACTTCCAAGACAGGATTACGTACCACTCTGAAGTAGTATGCATCCTTGTCATCCCACGAGGTTTGGTAGTGACTTGATCTGAAGTTTCATGATCACTATCATAAGCTTCCACTTCAATTGGTGTAGGTGCCACAGGAACAACTTCCTGTGCCCTGCCACACACTAGTTGAAGAGATGGTTCAATAACCTCATCAAGTCTCCACCATCCTCCCACTCAATTCTTTCGAGAGAAACTTTTCCTCGAGAAAGGACCCGATTCTAGAAACAATCCCTTATTGCTTTCGGATCTGAGACAGGAGGTATACCCAACTGTTTTGGGTGTCCTATGAAGATGCATTTATCCACTCTGGGTTCGAGCTTATCAGCCTGAAACCTTTTCACATAAGCGTCGCAGCCCCAAACTTTTGAGAAATGACAGCTTAGGTTTCTCTAAACCATAGTTCATACGGTGTCATCTCATCGGAATTACGTGGTGCCCTATTTAAAGTGAATGTGGTTGTCTCTAATGCCTAACCCATAGACTATTGTGGTAATTCGATAAGAGACATCATGGTATGCATCATATCTAATAGGGTGCAGTTATGATGTTCGGACACACCATCACACTATGGTGTTCCAGGCTGTATTAGTTGTGAAATGATTTCCACAATGTCTTAATTTTGTGCCAAACTCGTAATTCAGATATTCATCTCTATGATCGTATCATAGATCTTTTATCCTCTTGTCACGACGATCTTTCAACTTCACACTGAAATTACTTGAACCTTTCAATAATTCAGACTCGTGATTCATCAAGTAAATATACTCAACATCTACTCAAATCATCTGTGAAGTAAGAACATAACGATATCCACTACATGCCTCAGCACTCATTGGACTGCACACATCAAAATGTATTACTTCCAACAAGTTGCTTTCTAGTTCCATTTTACTGAAAACGAGGCTTTCAGTCATCTTGCCCATGTGGTATGATTTGCATGTCTCAAGTGATTAAAATCAAGTGAGTCCAAACGCTCCATTTGCATGGAGTTTCTTCATGCATATACACCAATAGACATGGTTCGCATGCCTCAATCTTTTCAAAAATGAGTGAGTCCAAAGATCCATCAACATGGAGCTTCTTCATGCGTTTTATACCGATATGACTTACGTGGCTGTGCCACAAGTAGGTGGTACTATCATTACTATCTTTTGGCATGAACATGTGTATCACTATGATCGAGATTCAATAAACCATTCATTTCACGTGTAAGACCATTGAAGGTATTATTCAAATAAACAGAGTAACCATTATTCTCTTTAAATGAATAACCGTATTTCGATAGACATAATCCAATCATGTCTATGCTCAACGCAAACACCAATCTCGATGGTAGAGGGAGCGTGCGATGCTTGATCATATCAACATTGGAAACACTTCCAACACATATCGTCAGCTCACCTTTAGCTAGTCTCCATTTATTCCGTAGCCTTTTGTTTCGAGTTACTAACCCTTAGCAACCGAACCGGTATCTAATACCCTGGTGCTACTAGGAGTACTAGTAAAGTACACATCAACACAATGTATATCCAATATACTTCTATCGACCCTGCCAGCCTTCTCATCTACCAAGTATCTAGGGTAATTCTACTCCAGTGGCTGTTCCCCTTATTACAGAAGCACTCAGTCTCGGGTTTGGGTTCAACCTTGGGTTTCTTCACTAGAGCAGCAGCTGAATTGCCGTTTCATGAAGTATCCCTTTGTTCCCTTGCCCTTCTTGAAACTAGTGGTTTCACCAACCATCAACAATTGATGCTCCTTCTTGATTTCTACTTTCGTGGTGTCAGACATCGCGAATATCTCAAGGATCATCATATATGTCCCTGATATATTATAGTTCATCACGAAGCTCTAGCAGCTTGGTGGTAATGACTTCGGAGAAACATCACTATCTCATTTGGAAGATCAACTCCCACTTGATTCAAATGATTGTTGTACTCAGACAATCTGAGCACAAGCTCAACAATTGAGCTTTTCTCCCTTAGTTTGCAGGCTAAGAAAATCGTCAGAGGTCTTATACCTCTTGACGTGGGCACGAGCCTGAAATCCCAATTTCAGCCCTCGAAACATCTCATATGTTTCGCGACGTTTCAAAAAACGTCTTTGGTGCCTCAACTCTAAACCGTTTAACTGAACTATCACGTAGTTATCAAAACGTGTATGTCAGATGTTCGCAACATCCACAGACGATGTTCGAGGTTCAGCACACTGAGCGGTGCATTAAGGACATAAGCCTTCTATGAAGCAATGAGGACAATCCTCGGTTTACGGACCTAGTCCGCATAATTGCTACTATCAACTTTCAACTAAATTTTCTCTAGGAACATATCTAAACAGTAGAACTGAAGCGCGAGCTACGACATAATTTGCAAAATCCTTTTGACTATGTTCAGGATAATTAAGTTCATCTTATGAACTCCCACTCAGATAGACATCCCTCTAGTCATCTAAGTGATTACATGATCCGAGTCAACTAGGCCGTGTCCGATCATCACGTGAGACGGACTAGCCAACGTCGGTGAACATCTTCATGTTGATCGTATCTACCATACGACTCATGCTCGACCTTTCGGTCTTCTGTGTTCCGAGGCCATGTCTGTACATGCTAGGCTCGTCAAGTCAACCTAAGTGTTTGCATGTGTTCCGAGGCCATGTATGTACATGCTAGGCTCGTCAACACCCGTTGTATGTGAACGTAAGGATCCATCACACCCGATCATCACGGCGTGCTTAGAAACGACGAACTGTAGCAACGGTGCACAGTTAGGGGAGAACACTTCTTGAAATTTTAATGAGAGATCATCTTATTTACTACCGTCGTTCTAAGCAAATAAGATGTATAAACATGATAAACATCACATGCAATCAAATAATAGTGACATGATATGGCCAATATCATATAGCTCCTTTGATCTCCATCTTGGGGCTCCATGATCATCATCGTCACCGGCATGACACCATGATCTCCATCATCGTGTCTCCATGAAGTTGTCACGTCATCTATTACTTCTACTACTACAGCTAACGGTTAGCAATAAAGTAAAGTAATTACATGACGTTTATGTTGACACGCAGGTCATAAATAAATTAAGACAACTCCTATGGCTCCTGCCGGTTGTCATACTCATCGGTATGCAAGTCGTGATTCCTATTACAAGAACATGATCAATCTCATACATCTCATATATCATTCATCACATCCTTTGGCCATATCACATCACATAGCATACCCTGCAAAAACAAGTTAGACGTCCTCTAATTGTTGTTGCATGTTTTACGTGGCTGCTATGGGTTTCTAGCAAGAATGTTTCTTACCTACGCAAAACCACAACGTGATATGCCAATTGCTATTTACCCTTCATAAGGACCCTTTTCATCGAATCCGATCCGACTAAAGTGGGAGAGACAGACACCCGCCAGCCACCTTATGCAACTAGTGCATGTTTGTCGGTGGAACCGGTCTCACGTAAGCGTACGTGTAAGGTTGGTCCGGGCCGCTTCATCCCACGATGCCGCCGAATCAAGATAAGACTAGTAACGGCAAGCATATTGAACAAAAACAACGCCCACAACTACTTTGTGTTCTACTCGTGCAAAGAATCTACGCAATAGACCTAGCTCATGATGCCACTGTTGAGGAACGTAGCAGAAATTCAAAATTTTCCTACGTGTCACCAAGATCTATCTATGGACAGACTAGCAACGAGGGGAAGGAGAGTGCATCTACATACCCTTGTAGATCGCTAAGCGGAAGCGTTCAAGTGAACGGGGTTGATGGAGTCGTACTCGTCGTGATCCAAATCACCGATGACCAAGTGCCGAACGGACGGCACCTCCGCGTTCAACACACGTACAGCCCGGTGACGTCTCCCATGCCTTGATCCAGCAAGGAGAGAGGGAGAGGTTGAGGAAGACTCCATCCAGCAGCAGCACAACGGCGTGGTGGTGGTGGAGGAGCGTGGCAATCCTGCAGGGCTTCGCCAAGCACCACGGGAGAGGAGAAGGACTTAGGAGAGAGGGAGGGCTGCACCAAAGGCATAAGGTGTGTCTCAAGAGGGCCTCCTACCCTCACTA